>NC_053156.1:173592884-173892884 GCF_016835505.1 Polypterus senegalus
TATATATATAAATATAAATAAATAATAGAGAGAGAGACAACGGCTAAGTACTGCTTTTAAATTTTTATTAAGAAGAAAAGTAAACCTTTTTAAACTGAGGGAAAATATACCAATAATTATTTGTTAAGGATCTCTTTGTATACCACGTTGTCAGTTCAGCACTCCGGTTGTAATATGACCAAGCTGTGCGAGCTTACTCTTGAGCATACAACGTATAGTTGTCCAGGAGAAAAGCAATCTTGCCTCAAATCAATGGCAACCCTTTGTAGGTTCTGTCCCTGAAACTTATTAGTAGTTATCGCAAAGCAGAGCCTTAGTGGAAATTGGTGGCATTTGAATTGAAATCAATTGCGATTTCAAAATTGTGATCAGAGGGTATAATGGGGATGCGAGGAATGCAAACTTTCTCCCCTGAGCAACTGCCAGTAAAAATAGTTGCCTCAATTTGGTTCTTTTGCAGACATGTGACATGAAGTCTCGTGCCGTTACAAAGTCTCGGTGGCTGTAAGGTTTTCAGTAACATTCTTGGTGTCCCAACCCTCAAAATTAGATTATGCTCAGTAGTGCCTGGAGGATTCAGAGTGTGGAGAAACTCTAGAGACAGTGTGCGTATTAACTTGTGGATTTTTCTGTGAGTATTTGGTGGCAGCGTCACGAAGTTGCTTCCGCAAGACCGCATTAGCTGCAGAGCTCAGCTCAGAGCAAAATGAGGTGAATGGGAGGGGAGATGATGACGTGACTCCCCCACCTGCCTTAACTGTCAATCCCCACACAAACAGTCTCTAGGAATTTGCATAAGCACAGTACATCAACAGCAATTTTAACTTGGTTACAAAGTGATAAAAAGTCTCGTTTATACCCTGCGTCCTCTCATTAAACTTGTATCCTGCGAATATCGTATTTGTCGCGGGCATGACAAGCGGCAGCCTGTCTATGAACTTAATTTAAACTTTAGGTTTACATCGTGCTTTGTTTCCGAAGTAGCTGCACTCATGAATATGCTTGTATGCATCACTCGCTTCATATTCTTTTGCTACCTTCTCAATTGTGTAATGCGTTTTTTGAACAGGTTTGATTCATCGAAGTGATCACTCGTACTGCGTTCATTCAGTTCACGTGAGCCGCTCTCTTGTGTGATCTTGTGATGTCCACGGCTTTATTTAATGTTAGTTAAGACCCGGCACTTACAAGTTTCTTGTTACAGCAATTTTAACTCCGTTACAATTCTCATTTATTCTCATCAATTCTCTATAATTCTCATTTATACCTCATGTCTTCTCATTAAACTTGTATCTCGTGAATATCATATTCGTCATAGGCATGACAAACTGCAGTGGGAGCGTGTCTATAAACTTAATTTAAACTTACAATTTACACCGTGCTTTGTTTCTGCAGTAGCTGCACTTATGAATATGCTTGTACGCATCACTCACTTGATATTCTTTTGCGGCCTTCTCAATTGTGTAATGCGTTTTTTCTTCAGCGGTCTTTGGAGCTCTTCCTTGTTCTGTACGTACTGCGTTCACAGTCAGATTACGTGGGAGGCGTGACGATGAGGGACGCAACTCCACCTCACATGGTGACCGACCTGCAGGCTATGGCCGGTATATGTGCACATAAGTAGGTTTCAGTTATGACCGTTACACGTAGAATTTCGAAATGAAACCTGCCTAACTTTTGTAAGTAAGCTGTAAGGAATGTGCCTGCCAAATTTCAGCCTTCTACCTATACGGGAAGTTGGAGAATTAATGATGAGTCAGTGAGTGAGTGACTGACTGAGGGCTTTGCCTTTTATTAGTATAGATTAAAGCAGAACATCACAAACTTCATCTTTAAATTGTTTAATTTACTAGTTTCTCAAATACCATCATAACTAAAGTAGCACGTTAAATGCCTTGTTTTGTATATGTTCTTCTATGTGCTTTGTGTGTGAATCACTACGTGCTTCTTAAACGGGCTTTTTCTTCCTCCGACTGGGCACAGAATCCATTACATTCATGATATTAGAGCTCTCAGAATAATTAAAATACTGAGACCACACTTGAACAAAAGCACTGCTTTGACGCTGGTTGCCGCCAGTTTGCAAAACCGAGTGGAGAACTTGCGTACGCCAGGCATTTAGCTAGTGTGAAAATGTGCGGCTTTACGGCAAGTTTGGGTTTTATACATCACAATTTGAGTATGGAAATGGGCTTACGCAACATTTTTGTGCGTACGCACCACTTATACATGGGGCCCCTGGTGATTTAGTTGTTGAAAAAATTTCCCTCTTTTTGATGTTTGGCCAAAGTTTAAGATTTCCTGTTGTGACCAGTAGAGGGCGTTGCAGCACCCAAAACACAACCACACAAATACAAGTCCTGGGTTCAAACAAATGATTTATTGTGTAAAATACCTTCACAGGTCATTTATAATCACAAGCACAGACCCAATCTCTTCCTTCCTTCCTACCTACCTACCTACCTCCCTCTAGGTGAGTGTTGTCCAGCTCCTCTCCTGCCCTGACTTGCCTGTATTTAAGTGAAACTGCTTCCTTTAGGCAGGACCTGGAAGAACTTCCAGTATCAAGACTGTCAGTAGGAAGCACTTCTGGGTTAGGCAGAAGTCTCCTAAAGTAGGGACCATTAATTTTCATTGCTCCTTGACAGCACTCATGGACCCCAACAGGGCTGTTTCATGGGGTTTGTCTTCCCCTTTCCTTCCCTGTGCTGGCCTCCTGACTGGGTAAGGATCCTTGTTCATTTCTGGCCATGGTGCTAGTCCCTGCAGTCCCCTGCATGACATCCATTATGCTATGTAAAAAAAACAAAAATCAATCTTGTCAGTTTTAAATTAATTCATTCGTTCATAATTCATGTAAAAATAGTGTTTGTTGTGGTGTTTTCACATCCTTGTGCTCTCATGCATGAATCTACAATATTTCTGAAATAACTCACATGGACAAGGGTTGAAGCCTTTGCAAGTTAATTTGAGTTGTATTTTTTTTTTTTTTATTAAATATTTTCTCTTTTTAGGTTGGACACAATTTCTACTGTTTGATTTGAGCCAATCATGTAAAAAGCAGTGCATGCAGGCTACAGTTGTCATGAATTCTTTTTTAAATTGTTATTGATGTGCACAGCTTTTTTTTTTTTTTTTTGAAGACTTCTTTAATAAATGTTCAAATTTCCCTATTAAACATTGAACACTGATCACACCCTGCAATAAAAGCTTACATTAACCAACCACAATCAAAACAACCTATACTTGCTGAGGTCTACACAAAACATTACATTTTTAAATATTTATTAAATCTTTAATTGATATTTTGCCCTCTTTTAACTGATTGTGGTGCACATTGCTAGGTGTTGATTTAAATTCTGAATCTTCACTGATTTTAACTTAATATGTTTTATTTAATCCTTTTAGAATACCAAAAAAGAAAAACAGACCTATCATTTACTACCTTTGGAATATGAAACAACCTTATTAAGCCTAACAATCTTCTAAAAAGATTAGAATGTCAACCTGCTAAAAAAACATAATTTTGTAATATAAATATCATAGAGATTTTAAGATTATTAGTCATTTATGCAACTAATGTTAACTCCATGTGGAGAGATGCCCATGTGTTTAGGATGCATGCTTTTAAAACTATGTTGACAACAGTCCAAAATATGTGTTAAAAATGTTCCATGGAATAATTTAAAAGAAAACATTTATTTTGGTTGTGGAGAGACACCAGCAGTTTAGTAATCTGTTTGATATTATGAAAAGCGAATCAACAACAACATTTATTTATATAGCACATTTACATAAAACAATGTAGCTCAAAATTATTTAAAAGATGAAATAAAAAGGAAAATATATAAAACATAAATAAACAAGATTAGGCAATAATCTGCAGTATGCAACAAAGAAAAAGATAAAGTTGGATGGTCAGGGCGGCAGAATAAATAACTCCAGTTAGGCTGGAGAAAAAAACATAATCTGCAGGCGTTCTAAGGCCAAAAGACCACGCAGCCCCCACATGGCATTCTATGTAACATAGATGTTCATTATCAGTCTTCATGGTTTTCATACTTCACATGGAATAATTTGATGTTGATGGTCATGTGGACATCTGGGACACCTGCCATTCAAACCATAAACGCAGGGCTGGTACCTTTATCCAGTGGTGGCGGCGCAGATCACCACCATAGAAGAACTGGAAAAGAGAGCAGAGAATAGTCCCGATTAGTACGGAATTGTAGAACCCAGACAAAAATGATAATTCAGTGCCCATATAGACTAATAGGGATACAACTAAAATGTAGCTAAACAAAAGCCATTTTAAAATAATGTGTTATCAGTTTTTTAAATTATTCTACAGTATTAGCTTGGTGAAATTCTATTGGTAAAGTGTTCTAAATTTTAGGTGCATAACAGCAAAAGGCTGCCTCAACACTTTTCAGGTTGGCTCTTGAAATTATAAGCAGACTTTCTTTTGAAGATCTGAGGTTATGAATTTGATTGTAAGGGGACAGACATTCCAAAACATAGGACGTTGCAAGATTATTTAAGGCTTTGTATACCATTGGTAATATTTTTAAAGTAAATTCTAAATGACATGGGTAACCAATGTAATGGCGCTAAAACTGATTAAATGTGCTCAGATTTTCTTTTTCTAGTTAAGATTCTTGCTGCTGCATTCTGCACTAACTTTAACTGATTGACGTCTTTCTTAGGTAGTCCTGTAAGGAGTGCATTACAATAATTTGAAAACAAAAGCGTTAACTAATTTTTCAGAGTCCTGTAAAGCTATAAGAGGTCTAAAATTAGCTATATTCCTTAAGTGAAGAAATACATTCTTAGTAATCTGATTAATATGTGATTTAAAGTTTAGGTCAGAGTCAATAATTACTCCTAAATTCTTTAGCTCTGTTTTGACTTTTAAGACTTAAGTTACTGGCAAAAATGGATATAGTGAGGGTAAACTTGATGCCTTAAGATTTCTCTTTTCTCCTTATTTAGTTTGAGAAAGTTACTGTTCATCCAGACAGATGATCGGAGATACAAGTAAGACGCATGATCAGAGAGCCAAGAGCATCAGGGTCATCAGGTGCTACCGATAAATACAGCTGTGTGTCATGTGCATAGCTGTGGTAGCTGTGCTTTGAAATAATCTGACATTTTGGAAGCATGTAGATTGAAAAGAGCATTGGACCCAGAATATATCATGGGTCTCAGAGGTATAATCATCACAACTAACAAAGATTTTTTTGACTTGTTAAGTATAACTTAAAACAGTTTAAGACATTGCTGGAGAGGCCCACCCATTGATTAAGAACTAAGGTGATTTATAAGAATACTGTTATCTGTGGTGTCAAATGCTGCACTCCGGTCTATTAGAACAAGAACAGATACAAGACCTCTGTTCAAATTAACCCGCAAGTCATTTAATACTTTAACATAGCAGCTTCTGTACTGTGATTTGTGCTACAACCTGACTGAAACTTATCAAGAATAGAATGTTTATTCAAGTAAACATTTAGCTGTGTAATGACTGCTTTTTCTAGAATTTTACTTAAACAAGGAGGGTTAGATATTGGTGTAAAATTGTCAAGAACAGAGGAGTCAAGAACATTTTTTCTTCAATAGGAGTTTGACAACTGCTGACTTAAAACAATTATTGAAGACCCCCGTGTCTAATGAGGAGTTTACTATGTCAAGTATACTATCAATTAGCACATCAGAGACTTGAAAAAGCCTCCTGGTATTGGGTTATGGGTGCAGGTCTGTTTTTAATATGGCCTGACATGGTGGTGTTCTGCCACCTCCTCCAACTTCATCCTCTTTTTTTGTGTGTGTGCTTGTAGCTATCTTTTATGGGGGCAAATTGATTATATAGGTATAACTGCATATTTGTAATCTTGCCTGAAGAATGGGCCTGAGTTGCCGCGAAAGCTTGCTTATTGCAATCTTTCCAGTTAGCCAATAAAAGGTGTCATTTTGCTTAACTTCTTACTTGAAGTGTCAGGGAAAAAAATGAGATTTTTTTTTTTTTTCCAAGTATATTTTGAGAAAAATATTTCACGATATGTTAAAGCATTGTATTGTATCTACATAATTTTACATATCCTGCATAAGGAAGCATACATTGCTGGAAATAACACACACTTTTTCTTCAGTAGTTAAAGTAATCTAACAATCTGTACTATAAGGACGCTCTGCCAGTCATGTTTTTCAAACTTAATGGCCCTTAGTCAAACCTTACTGCCACTTTTTGGGTCTCTTTTTAATTAATGTTAAGTCGTAAAAAACCCTTCATGAAAATATAGTAGACTATGGCATTGACTGGTTATGACCTACCAGCCTTCTTTTCTGTCTTTTTAATAGCTAAATTTTTATAATGTTTAAATTGTATTAATTTCCTGTTTCAGAAAAGAGCCCCTTTAACTTT
The DNA here is from genome assembly GCF_016835505.1 of Polypterus senegalus. Lineage (NCBI taxonomy): Eukaryota > Metazoa > Chordata > Cladistia > Polypteriformes > Polypteridae > Polypterus > Polypterus senegalus. Next base: position 173,599,306 of record NC_053156.1, read on the forward strand.
GGAAGAACAACAATTGGAAACTTAGCAAGTAGGTATGTATTTATTGAAAATGCACTGAAAAAAATTAAATAACCCCAGCATAAATCTTTGGTGATTATTGTGTTAAATAATAATCAATTGTTAATTTTTTAATGGTATTTTTTATTTTCTAGTCCTTTACCTTAAAAAGGAGTTTATACATATTTTCTGTTTCTGTATATTTTATATAAGTATAAACAAATATTTAGTTTCATGTATGAAATCTCTTAAAAGTTTTGGAACATAGTATTGCAAGTATAAAACTTGTTATGGTTGTGGTTGGTTCAGAATCTTAAAATGTTTTAGCAGAAATACCTGATTTATTTAGTTCAAGTTTCATTTCAGTTTACTTTTGTATAACACACTTTGCTGAGTGCTGACTCAGAGAGCTTACACTATTTTCCAGATTTAATGTAAATTTTCAAGTATATATCATGTACATAAACACACAAATAGGCCTTATGGTCACGATGGTCACACTACACTGCTAACTTGGAATGTGGATGATTTTCAGAACTCTAGAGGTCCTCCGCTCCTTCCCCTTTTCTCCTTTGTTGATTCTATTGACTTTTGTCAGTGATTTTTTTTTTTAACTTTTTTTTTTTTTTAAATGATTAATGCTAATATATATCTATTTAAGAATAAATTGTGCAGAAGAGTGTCTACTGTTAGTGTATTGTATTATTTTGTTGTGTATGTATTGCTATATGTTATTTTCGTACTAACCCCCAACCAATCTCCCCCTCCAACCCCCAGATATATAAGTTTGAAAATGTTACGCAGGAGATTAACATCATAACAAATGATATGTAAAAGTAACAAAATGTGCAATATAAATGTAAAGCATCATGCAATGAACATGTACAGTATTCTTATTTGGTACTGGGTTCTTTTTTTATGCTAAGAACAATTTTTAATATAGAGACTGAAAATTAGTCCTGGGAAAATATTTCAAAAAAGATCAACAAAATGAAACAAGAATGCTTATTTTTCTTTGTTTATATGTAGCTGAAATATTTGGTGTTGCCTGTATATATTTTAAATAATCAATATTTCTAGAAGGGCACGATGAGTTCTGATGGGCTTGCTTATATGATGCTATACAACTGTATGATCAACAAGCAACCTCAAAGTACAGTGGTGTGAAAAAGTATTTGCCCCCTTCCTGATTTCTTATTCTTTTGCATGTTTGTCACACAATGTTTCTGATCATCAAACACATTTAACCATTAGTCAAATATAACACAAGTAAACACAAAATGCAGTTTTAAATGATGGTTTTATTATTTAGGGAGAAAAAATCCAAACCTACATGGCCCTGTGTGAAAAAGTAATTGCCCCCTGAACCTAATAACTGGTTAGGCCACCCTTAGCAGCAATAACTGCAATCAAGCGTTTGTAATAACTTGCAATGAGTCTTTTACAGCTCTGGAGGATTTTTGGCCCACTCATCTTTGCAGAATTGTTGTAATTCAGCTTTATTTGAGGGTTTTCTAGCATGAACCGCCTTTTTAAGGTCATGCCATAGCATCTCAATTGGATTCAGGTCAGGACTTTGACTAGGCCACTCCAAAGTCTTCATTTTGTTTTTCTTCAGCCATTCAGAGGTGGATTTGCTGGTGTGTTTTGGGTCATTGTCCTGTTGCAGCACCCAAGATCGCTTCAGCTTGAGTTGACGAACAGATGGCCGGACATTCTCCTTCAGGATTTTTGGTAGACAGTAGAATTCATGGTTCCATCTATCACAGCAAGCCTTCCAGGTCCTGAAGCAGCAAAACAACCCCAGACCATCACACTACCACCACCATATTTTACTGTTGGTATGATGTTCTTTTTCTGAAATGCTGTGTTCCTTTTACGCCAGATGTAATGGGACATTTGCCTTCCAAAAGTTCAACTTTTGTCTCATCAGTCCACAAGGTATTTTCCCAAAAGTCTTGGCAATCATTGAGATGTTTCTTAGCAAAATTGAGACGAGCCCTAATGTTCTTTTGCTTAACAGTGGTTTGCGCTTGGAAATCTGCCATGCAGGCCGTTTTTGCCCAGTCTCTTTCTTATGGTGGAGTCGTGAACACTGACCTTAATCGAGGCAAGTGAGGCCTGCAGTTCTTTAGACGTTGTCCTGGGGTCTTTTGTGACCTCTCGGATGAGTCGTCTCTGCGCTCTTGGGGTAATTTTGGTCGGCCGGCCACTCCTGGGAAGGTTCACCACTGTTCCATGTTTTTGCCATTTGTGGATAATGGCTCTCACTGTGGTTCGCTGGAGTCCCAAAGCTTTAGAAATGGCTTTATAACCTTTACCAGACTGATAGATCTCAATTACTTCTGTTCTCATTTGTTCCTGAATTTCTTTGGATCTTGGCATGATGTCTAGCTTTTGAGGTGCTTTTGGTCTACTTCTCTGTGTCAGGCAGCTCCTATTTAAGTGATTTCTTGATTGAAACAGGTGTGGCAGTAATCAGGCCTGGGGGTGGCTACGGAAATCGAACTCAGGTGTGATACACCACAGTTAGGTTATTTTTAACAAGGGGCAATTACTTTTTCACACAGGGCCATGTAGGTTTGGATTTTTTCTCCCCAAATAATAAAGACCATCATTTAAAAACTGCATTTTGTGTTTACTTGTGTTATATTTGACTAATGGTTAAATGTGTTTGATGATTAGAAACATTTTGTGTGACAAACATGCAAAAGAATAAGAAATCAGGAAGGGGGCAAATAGTTTTTCACACCACTGTATATTATATTCTGTCTTGTAATGATTCAGTTTTGTTTATCTTCAAATTTTGTTTTTTTCTTTTTTGAAATAGTCATAAAAATGAACTTGGTATCTATTGTAGTTTAAAAGCTATCGCTGCCACAGACAGATTGTGGCTTTTAATTTTTTTTAAGGAAAGGTGTGACGAATTTCATATAAGCACTATATTCAATACTTATTTGTGACTACCAATGAAGACATGGCCATACAACTAACTTGGGCCAAGATCTAATCACTATCAGTGTTGTATTCAAGTGATTCCTCAAGTGTGATAGTATAACCATATCTCCAGCAAAGAACAAAAACTATTTCTGCATTTTCAATGCAACATCTTACTTTGCATTAATTATTAGTTTCGACACTGGTTTTCTAACATTTAACTCCTGTGACTAAAAATATTGAGCCATTTATTCTCGTCTTCCTGTCTATATATCTGTTTATCCGCACGTCTGTCCATCCATCATTCTGCATGGAACAAGCCCACATCAAATTTGGAAAAACTCCCATTGCAAAAGAATTGGGTATGTTTTTCAAATCATTTCTCTTAAAACAAAAATTCAGTGCGACATGTATTAATGATTTAGTTTTTCAAATTTAGTTTGAGAAAGTTTTATTGTTTTGTTTGTTTTTTTACATTTCCGATTAAACAAATTATTAAACACAAGCAGAATCACTGAGCAAAGTCACCATTACATCAGCTACTTGCTTGGAAAATTATATTCCATAAATGTGAACTACATTTGTCCACAGACCCTACACAATTGCAAATAGTACATCAGTTGATGAAATTTGTACTTAACGCGACTTGGAATCCAGAGTCTAGGAAGGCTATTTAAGACACCACCAACTTATTTTGTTTGGTTTTAATAATGGTGTAAAATGCTTTATGAAAACAAGTATAATGTATTCTACTAATACAAGTAATTACATTATATTATCATTATTTAATAAAACTCATTGTTAAAATATGTAATAAAAATGTCATATCTTCTTTAAATTATTAAACATTAAATTAAATATGAAGCAGATTTTTACTTCTGCCTCAGATATTCTATTTAACTTTTGAGAAAAACATTGAAAAAAGTATAATTTTAATTTGCTATTTCTTGTTCAATTTCATTCTTTTTTCTATATGTATCTATTAGGCAATTGATATTTTTAAAAACATTTTTGCTGTGTGCCTAGCTTTTATTTGTGACAGGGTGGGTTAGCTTCATGCTCTCACTCTACTTTGGAAGCCTCCTGAACCATAAAAAGTGACAAAATACTTTTAATTAAATTCCACAAACAAATAGTGTTAAAATTAAAGTGCAGTGCTTCAAACATTCAATAAAGAAATAATCCATAAAAAAGAAAGTGCAATTGAGGAAGTTAAAGTCCAATAAATAATCCTTTAAAATGAAGCTTAAAAACATACACAGGTATTTATCCTTTAAAGTCAAGTCCCCAGTGCACTCCTTGAAAACAGAAGTCTCCTCTGCTAACCCCTAATGAGACCTTGCAACAGAGGAGAATCCTAACCTACAATCGCAGTCAAGCTGCTGTACTCTGTTCGGGTGCCTACGGTTCCATTGCTCCCAATAGGATGCCCTATCCAAACCTCGTCTCACCAAGATTTGGGTCCCTGCAGGTGTGTGTGGCCCCAGCAGGGCATCACAGCAAGCCCGCTCTTTCTGGACTTAAGCAAAAGCGAGCCACATGTTACTCCCCACCACCAAAACGGTCAGTGGGAGTGACTCTCTTGAGCCCAAGGCGTCGAGCGCATGCTCTCCCAAGTGGTCTCCTCCCATCTGTCTGCCCTCTGTCTCACTCGCTCTCTCTTGCCTGATTCTTTCTGTCTTTTAACCACCTTCTTTCTCTTTTCAACTTTTCTCTCATCTGTATCTTTTCTTTTTCTTGTCTTTCTTTCTTCTCCCTTTGCTGTGATGGATCATTCCTTGTATCCTTTCATGTGCACAGTGCCTCGATCATGAACCGTGGAAATCCAATAGAACAATCAAGACCGACCACACCCTTGTGTACAGGCGTGCTCCGTGACAGTCACCCCACCAACATTCTGCAGCTGCACAAGCATGCACATCCATGGAAATCAAGCCAGCTATTTAATTATTTATTTAAAACAGATCCCATGGTGCTTAGCTGCAGACCAAATATTCCATACCATTGCAAAATTTTTTTTTTCCCTTACCTAAAAACATTTCTTTAATACAATGTTTTTTATTTTATTTTTATGTAAAGTAATCCCACTAGTCTTGAATATTGTTCTTCTTCATCCATGTAGGCCAGTTTCATTTGCTGTTCAGTATAAATCCCTTTTATTTACCATCATTTCAAAATAAACATTTGTGATAGTAAATCTTAATGCATTCATAAATTTATTTAGAGGATCTTTACAGTGTATCCTAGTACTTTATATCCCACCTGTTGTACATCATTCTTGTTTTTTATTTATTTATGTGTCAATTTTTTTTTTTTCTTTTACAGGAATAATCTTCTGTGGCTTCACACCGTGTTTGCAGTATTGTATCTTATTGCAACTTTTCTAGCACTGAATCGGCACAAATCACAAATGGATCATAAAGAAATGCACCAAGTACGTACTTTAACAACATACACTCAATAGTTTTAATAATTGGAGAAATTTAAATGGAGTTTTTCTCAAACTTTATTGTCTCAGGACCATGTTCTACCTTTTTAGGATCAATGGTGTCCATAGAAAGCAAATTTAAGGATGGGGGATGTCCTCTTGGTGAACTGGTTCTGAATAGAAAAGGGAAAGAATATCACATAACATGGTGTTGACTGTTTCAGCAGATGGGTGTTCTTCGGTCGTGAAGGCCACTTGTGACCAACCAACAGCAACCTGTAACCTGAAGGTGGTTCATGACCCAGTGGTTGATGAACACTGCTCAAGTTCACAGGGAAATGGGTATACATTAACAGGATGCAACACCTTTAAAACACTATGCTTTATAATGAAGGCACATTAGTGGGGTACTATTCAGACCAAAATTATAAATAGACAAATATTCAGATAAATTAGTAAATGATGTTAAAAGAAATAATCTTTAAATATATAAAATTAAATACATTTTAAATGTATTTATTATTTAAATTTTTAAAAATGTATTAATTTTGTTAACACACATGCATTTTACAATCCATTTATACTTTGTATTTTATATTTTGTTTTTGCAAAATAACACCCCTTTTCAACGTTTTTTGTTAAATTTCAGTTTTTGCACACAAATGTAGATTATAATATTTTCACTTTTAAGTGTCATTTTGAACCATTGGTTCATTTCATGTTTTAAACCGAAAAAGCTGGTGGTGCCATTTATTACCAAAGGGCATTATTTCCATTCTTGTGCTTATTCCATTTTGAGGTTGTGGGGGCCAGAGCCTATGCCAGCAAAACTGGGCGAAAGGCAGAAGCCAACCCTCAATAGACTGTCATCCATAACAAGGGGCAGTTTCCACCAAATCCACTTTCATGCAGTTTAGAATCCCCAATTAACTTAACACATTTTTGCTTAAGATCTGAGGGGGCAAACTGGGGTAACTAGAGAAAAAATATTATAAACGGAGTGAGAGCATAAGAACTCCAAAGAGACTGTGACTAAACATGGAATTCAGACTTGAAATATTGATTCATAATGCACAAGTGGGATAAAGTGCCCCATTTTAATTAATTCCACAAAGATCATGACCTCTTAGGGTCTCTCTCCTAAGTTGGATTCTTTATTATCTTCTTTATCCTGTTTTGGCTTGTGTTATATCAGAACCTCAATATTTGTTCTGGCCCTGGTTTACAATATGACTCTAATCAGTGTACTTGGCTTGTTTGTTCCTTAAGGATATAAATCTTGCTCTATGAAGGTCTATCTCATTTTAACCTGTATATCATATTATTTGTTTTATATGCAGTTAATTGTGTTTCCTTTCCAACTACTCATCTTATTATTGCTATCTTTTTTTGTAGAAGTCTTATACCTTATTTATAACATCAGTGCCAAAGCAAACAAATAAGGACATGATTTTCAGACATATAAGGTAATATCTGTGATTAAGAATATCTTTAATGCATTGCAGTGTTTTAACAGGAAGCCACCATTATTTCAACTTTGTCTGCTTTAAAAAACAGTATTACATTTTTAGAGTTTATTTTTCATTTTGCAGAAATTCAGAAATACCTGATAAATAAAAAATCAAAACAATTTTATGTGGTTTCTACCCATTTAAGAGATTAAGACATCCTTTTTTTAAACCATATTGGTCAAAATGGAAAGGTCCGTTTTTTCTAAGAGTAAGTAAAGTGAACATTAAAGTTTTGTGTTGAGAACTAAGGCAAATTTCACAATTCATTAGATATAATTTTTGAAGATTTATGTTACAGTGAACACTGCCCAAAACTTTCTATACTTGTGGCACAGCTGTTTGGTACAACATTCAGTGTGTATGTATACATCTATACTAATAAAAGGCAAAGCACTCACTCACTCACTCATCACCAATTCTCCAACTTCCTGTGTAGGTAGAAGGCTGACCCCATCTTCACGAAATTTGTAGGTGGCTTCCCTGCGCTAACCAAAACCGATGTATGCATTTATTTCGTGGTATGACACCACTGTCGGCCGCCATATTGAACTTTCCAACGTCACTAATTCTCCAACTTCCCATGTAGGTAGAAGGCTGAAATTTGGCAGGCTCATTCCTTACAGCTTACTTACAAAAGTTAAGCAGGTTTCATTTCGAAATTCTATGCGTAACGGGCGTAATGGTCGACAACGTCCGCCTTGTTGAACTTTATTTATGGCCCCATCTTCACGAAATTTGGTAGGCAGCTTCCCTGCGCTAACCAAAACCAACTTACGTGCTTATTTCGGTGGTATGATGCCACTGTCGGCCGCCATATTGAACTTTTCAACAGTCTTTGTTACTTATGGGCCCATCTGCAAGAAATTTGGTACGTGGTTCCCAACTCTAACTGAATCCTCCTTACGTACATATGTACGTCCATAGCCTGCAGCTCGGTCACCGTGAGGCGGCGCTGGTCCCCATCCCAACGCCTCCCACGTTGTTGGCTACCTGCCTATATAAGGCTGACTGTCGCTCCAGTCTCTACATTCCCTTCCTTGCTACGCCACGGGGTTCACATCTCCCTGCGGATAACTACAGCCTTTTAATTTAATCCACGGCTTTTTCGCTGTTTTATTGTTCATTTATTACGATTATAGTTATTGTGTAGGTATTTTGGACTTACTTTACATTGTTTAGGTACCCATTTCCTTTATCATTCCAACCGTACACACATTAACATGTCTATCGAGGTGATCACAATTGATTAAAGAACTGTCACTTACTGAGTAGTTTCCATGCTCGGAGATGACACCTACCTTTTTCATTCTCTTTGTTACATATTGCACGGCCATATCAGGCTCACTCTTGATATCCGGAGGAACATTGTGTCTTATGTATTGAATGACTGGGACAGGTTCAAGGTGTGGACTGATGATGGTACAGGAGATAATTATACTACTCAGGAGCGCTCCTGTGTAGTATAATTAAGTCCTTCACCTATGGTTCTGCATGTGAGTTGATGGCTGTCACTGAATTGTTCGGTTGTTGCTTTCAAGTGTACCGAAACGGCCAAATGTTTTACACCTTTCGACAACCGCCAGTGCCACTTAAACATCTCTGATTCACAGGTGATGATTTCAATAGTGGACACTTTGATGTTTATGAATGTTTAAACCCTCAAAAGCTGAATGTGAAGTTATCGATGAAACCGGTTGTGTGCTTACAACGCTTGACAGATGTCGAATGTCTCTTCAACACAAGTCCTACAAATACTTTTGTAATTGAAACAAACCATGAAACTCAAACCGATTATGACAGCAGCAATCCAAGCTGTGAGATTTGAGACAAGATTACTTTTCACATGGCCAACTGTACGTTGCATGCTTAAGAGTAAGCTCCGCGCACAGCTTGGTCATATTACAACCGGAAGGCCGAACTCACAATGTGGTATACAAAGAGATCCGTAACAAATAATTATTGGTATATTTTCCCACACTTTAAAAAGGTTTAGTTTTCTTCTTAATAAAAATTTTAAGGCAGTACTTCGCCGCTGCGAAGCGCGGTTATTTTGCTAGTATACTAATAAAAGGCAAAGCCCTCACTGACTGACTCACTGACTCGTCACTAATTCTCCAACTTCCCGTGTAGGTAGAAGGCTGAAATTTGGCAGGCTCACTCCTTACAGCTTACTTACAAAAGTTAGGCAGGTTTCATTTCGAAATTCTATGTGTAACGGTCATAACTGGAACCTACTTACATACATATATACGGCCATAGCCTGCAGCCCGGTCGCTGTGTGAGGCGGAGTTAGCCCCTCATCGTCACGCCTCCAACGTAATTGAGTGCCTGCCCATAAAAGGCCGTCCATCAGCAGCAATCCAATAGACACGCTGCCACTAAATATTTGCGGGTGAAGGACTGTGCTTATGCAAACGAAGATGAGATGGTGTTTGGCACAAACTCGGCAAAAGTGCGAGAGAAACTTAAGTGCCGGGTCTGAGCTAACATTAAATAAAGCCGTGGACATCGCAAATTCGCACAAGATAGCACAAGCACAGCTGAGAACCTTCGATGCATGTACTCCGAGCGGCTCATGTGACCCGACTGTGAACGCAGTACGCAGAGAACAAGCAAGAGCTCCAAAGAGTACTGAACAAAAAATGCATTACACAATTGAGAAGGCAGCAAAAGAATATGAAGCGAGTGATGCATACAAGCATATTTATAAGTGCAGCTACTGCGGAAACAAAGCACAGTGTAAACCTTAAGTTTAAATTAAGTTCATAGAGATGCTGCCGCCGGTGTTTGTCATGCCTACAAAGAATACGATATTTGCGAGATACAAGTTTAATGAGAAGACGTAGGGTATAATCAAGACTTTTGATCACTTTGTAATGGAGTTAAAATTGCTGTAACGGAGTTAAAATTGCTGGTGAAGGACTTTGCTTATGCAAATGAATAGGAAAGCAAGGTGTAAAGCTTAAGTTTAAATTAAGTTCATAGACACGCTGCAGCTAAATATTCGCAGATAAATCCTCAACTTAATACCGGGAATGCCTGTTAAACATCTTAGATTCACGAGTATTTGGGTAGTGAACACTTTGATGAATGAAACCTGTTATCTTTACAACGGTTGGCAAACACTGAATATAACTTGAACACAACACATCCTCCACATACGAACCTGATTGAAAGAAATAATGATAATCAAATCCTTGATGACAGCAACACTCATAACAGTGACAAAACAATTACATTGACAATCATGTTACATTATTTTTAAAATGTTTCCTTTTCTTTTTCATAACTTCTTTAACACAATACTTCTCCGCTGTGAAGAAGGGTTATTTTGCTAGTGTGTGTGTGTGTGTGTGTGTGTATAGATATATATAGATAGATATATATATATATATATATATATATATATATATATATATATATATATATATATAGATAGATAGATAGATACATACCCTTTGGGGTGCGAGCAGCTGTTGCTGGGGGTGCCAGAATCCATCGAGGAAGAAAAATGAAAAACATTATTTGTACAAAATCTTAATTTCTATCCATTCCTATTATTAGTGCAATACGCGGTTTGTTAAAACGAATGACTCCCGCTCTTGCATGCAGTTAGTGCTGCGTGGGTATTATGAACTATTGTATCTGTTCAAGTTCTATTTAAATTTTAAATATAAGTAATTTTTATTTAGTCAACAGAAATATGTTTGGTAGGAATGCAAGTTCAATTGAACTTGCATTTTTTCTTCACCATATAAATTTAAAGACTAAATTGAACTGCATTCAACTATAAATAGGACCTACTTACCGTAGATCCCATTATATAAGCTGAGAATTTAGTCCTAGATTTTTGGCTTGGAGTTTGGGGGTCGGTTTATACAATGAGTATCGTTTCAGATTCAAGATTTGCAGCGCAATGCCGGTTTTGCCGATGAATACGGAAGTAAATAATGATGAAACCACAGAGCCATCTTTCAGATGAAGAAGTAACTTTGCATGCCGGTACTTTAAATTAAATAAAGAATTTATTCAAAAAAGTGTTTTAGTTGTTGATTTTATTAATAAAATTTATAATAAATTATCTGGAAGTTTAAAATGAAATTTTTTGTTTTGATTTACGACCAACATCTTGCGTTTACGAAACGGATGCGGTCACGTGTATCCGCTAGCGATTGTAAACAAACAACCAAGAGCGTTAGTAGCGTCAGTCGGAGCCCAGATACATGTGTTTGTGGATGTAATTTCCGTCATTGCAGTGATTTACCTATTGTAAAAGGCGCTATATAGCGCCCGACCCGGCACAGACCACGCAGAGGCAACGTGTACAAAACACACAGGCTTTTATTTTTCTTCAGCTGTGTGACACGTCTTCCCCGTGCCACACAGCCCAAACACAGTCCAAAGCACCAAACAAAAATACACACCACAATTCTCCTTCACCTTTTCCTCCACCACTCCTCTGCAAGCTTAGTCCTCCTCCTCCCAACCCTGGCTCTCCGAGTGGTGGTGGCTGGGCCCTTTTATAGCCCACCCGGAAGCGCCCAAGTGATTAACCACCTGGTCCTAATTGAACTTCCGGCGGGCTGAAAGCTCGTCCAGCCGGGCTGTGGGAAGCAGGCAGCTCCCTCTAGCGGCCACGCCGGACCCCAACCAAGCTGTGGAGGACTCCATCTCCCATGGATTAACTTAAATACGCAATACAATGGACACTTGACTTACGAACTTAATTCGTTTGCAAAGGCTAACCCATCATGGCACATCAATGTGTGTCATTGCCAGAAGGTTTGCAGTGTCTCCCAGCACTGTCTCAAGGGCATTGAGGAGATTCCAGGAGACAGGCAGTTAGTCTAGGAGAGCTGGACAGGACCATAGAAGGTCCTTAACCCATCAGCAGGACTGGTATCTGCTCCTTTGGACAAGGACAAACAGGATGAGCATTTCCAGAGCTCTACAAAATGACCTCCAGCAGGCCACTGGTGTGAATGTCTCTGACCAAACAATCAGAAACAGACTTCTTGAGGGTGGTCTGAGGGCCCAACGTCCTCTAGTGGGCCCTGTGCTCACAACCCAGCGCAGTCGAGCTCGATCGGCATTTACCATAGAATACCAGAATTGTCAGGTCCACCACTGGCACCCTGTGTTTTTCACAGATGAGAGCAGGTTCACCCTGAGCACATGTGACAGGCGTTGAAGGGTCTGCAGAAGCCATGGAGAATGTTATGCTGTCTAACATCATTCGGCATGACCAGTTTGGTGGTGGGTCAGTGATGGTCTGGGGAGGCATATCCATGGAGGGACACACAGGCTTCTACAAGCTAGACAAAGACTCCTTGACTGCCATTAGGTAGCAGGATGAAATCCTTGGACCCATTGTCAGACCCTATGCTGGTGCAGTAGGTCCTGGTTTCCTCCTAATGCACGACAATACCCGGCCTCATGTGGCAAGAGTATGCAGGCAGTACCTGGAGGATGAAGGAATTGAAACAATTGAATGGCCTTCACGATCCCCTGACTTAAACCCAATAGAACATCTGTGGGACATTATGTTTCGGTCCATTAGGCGCCGCCAGGTTGCTCCTCAGACTGTACAACAGCTCAGGGATGCCTTCATACAGATCTGGGAGGAAATGCCACAAGACACCATCCTTCGTCTCATTAGGAGCATGCCCCGACGTTGTCAAGCATGCATACAAGCTCGTGGGGGCCACACAAGATACTGAAAAGCATTTTGAGGAGCAGAAATTACGTTTTTGAAAAAATGGATTATCCTGCCACATCTTCATTTCACTCTGATTTTAGGGTGTCTACACAATTGAGCCCTCTGTAGGCAGAAAACTTTTATTTCCATTAAAAGACTTGGCATCCTTTTGTTCCTAAGACATTGCCCTGTCATTATTTGTATAAATATCCAACTTCATATTGAGATCTGATGTATCTAATGTGTTTGTTTAAAGTGTTCCTTTAATTTTTGTGAGCAGTGTAGTTCCCTTGGGCAGCTACACACCGATGGAGACGTTGTTCCCACTGTTGGTAGCAGCGCTGGAAGTCTTCAACCGGTATGGTCTTCAGCATGTCCGTTACACTCTTTTGGATGTTTTCTAAAGTCCCGAAATGACGTCCTTTGAGGACACGGACTGAGGTCAGGTGAATAAGGGGGCTGGGGAACCACAGGAATGCCTTTTGAGGTTAAAAATTATGTTATGGAGAGGGCAGTGTGACATGGGGCATTGTCATGATGGAGCATCCATTTGTCTGCAATGTCTGGTCTCACGCGAATGACCCTTTTTCTGAGCCTTTCAAGGACGTCTTTATAAAAATTCTCCAAGCTTAACACAAAATTTAATGGCACAACGTTGCTCCAAATTCCGCTGTTCCATTTTGCGTAACGCACAACCAAAACACAACTTCGCAAATAGCAGTCACAAAAATCACGTAGTTAACGGAAGGAGTTGAAACTCTCACTCGGCTATGGGAGGGTACTGATGCACGTGCTCTATCAAGGACAACAACAGCGCAGCGTTGCCAGTCTCATTACTTTTCTGCCACACCTCGTGTGTGTGTGTGTGTGTATATATATATATATATATATATATATATATATATATATATATATATATATATATATATATATATATATATATATATATATATATATATATATATATATATATATATATATATATATATATATATATACACACCTTAATAAAATGGGAATGGTTGGTGATATTAACTTCCTGTTTGTGGCACATTAATATATGTGAGGGGGGGGAAACTTTTCAAGATGGGTGGGGACCATTTGGAAGTCGGCCATTTTGGATCCAACTTTTGTTTTTCAATAGGAAGAGGGTCATGTGACACATCAAACTTATTGGGAATTTCACAAGAAAAACAATGGTGTGCTTGGTTTTAACGTAACTTTATTCTTTCATGAGTTATTTACAAGTTTCTCTTTGTTTACAGCCATTGACATGTCGCAGAGGTTAACACGTGAGGAGCGGATAGAAATTGTGTTGATGTCTGGTGAACGCAGTAACCGGGTCATTGCAGCAGATTTCAATGCAAGACACCCTACGAGACCACCCATCTCCCATGCTACAGTTAGCAAACTGCTTGCTAAGTTTCGTGAAACTGGTTCAGTGTTGGATTTGCCAAAATGTGGACACATGAAAACTGTCACTAATGAAGAAACATCAGTGGCTGTCCTAGCTTCATTCAGCAAGAGCCCACAGCGTAGCACTCGCTGCATGTCACTGGAGAGTGGCATTAGTCGAACATCCCTTCGGCGGATATTAGCTACTCACAAATGGCACCCTTACAAACTCCAGCTACTGCAGCATCTCAACGAGGATGACCCAGATCGGCGCACTGAATTTGCAGAATGGGCAAAACAAAAATTGGAACAGGACCCTCAGTTTACGCAGAAGATTTTGTTCAGTGATGAGGCAAACTTTTATGTGAATGGTGAAGTTAACAAACAAAACCACCGCTATTGGTCTGACACTAACCCACATTGGATAGATCCCTCCAAGACTGTTGGAACAAAAAATTGATGGTATGGTGTGGTATATGGGGTACAAAGATAGTGGGGCCATTCTTCATCAATGGAAACCTCAAGGCCACTGGATATGCTAAATTGCTACATGATGATGCGTTTCCCTCTTTATGCACTGAAGCTGGCACGTTTTTCCAGCAAGATGGTGCACCACCACATTATGGGTGTCAGGTCCGAGCATTCCTAGATGAACAGTTTCCTGGAAAGTGGATTGGTCGTGGGCCAGTTGAATGGCCCCCAAGGTCTCCCGATCTGACCCCCTTAGACTTTTATCTTTGGGGTCATCTGAAGGCAATTGTCTATGCTGTGAAGATATGAGATGTGCAGCACCTGAAACTACGGATACTGGAAGCCTGTGCTAGCATTTCTCCCGTGTGTTGCTATCAGTGTGTGAAGAGTGGGAGAAGAGGGTTGCATTGACAATCCAACACAATGGGCAGCACATTGAACACATTTTATAAGTGGTCAGAAACTTGTAAATAACTCATGAAAGAAAAACGTTACGTTAAAACCAAGCACACCATTGTTTTTCTTGTGAAATTCCCAATAAGTTTTGATGTGTCACATGACTCTCTTCTTATTGAAAAAAACAAAAGTTGGATCCAAAATGGCCGACTTCCAAATATATATATGCCCATGGGTAATGCGGGATATATATATATATATATATATATATATATATATATATATATATATATATATATATATATATAATATACTATATACACACACACATAGAGAGCAAAGCGCGGGTACTCTGCAACTTGTATATATAAATCGCAACATTTTACTCACCAAAATTTGGATTATTTGGAAACAAAATCCATCTTCCTCTCTTTCCTCAAAAACAGTTCAATTACTCTGTTGTATGGATTATCCGTGCGCTTCAGTTCCATCAAAACCTCACTTTCTGTCGCCATCGAAGGTAATGCTGAAAGGCGAACCCACCCTATGGTATTTCTGGCATAGGTTTCAATTTGCTTTAGGGCTGAAAATGTCTGCTCGACAGAAGCAGTGTGCACAGGAATGCTCACCGCCAAATATACCAATGTGAACAGCTGCGCCATGCTCTCATTCAGATTTTTCTGATGAAGGAAGTCAAGGAGATCAGTTGAAGATTTTCCTGCAAAATCATCCATGGCATACATTACAGTCAGTTCTGTTTTTAGCCAAGACAGATCAAAAAGCGCTCCGTGGCTCTTGTGTTAAAGTGGAGAAGGCTGCATGCGTGAAATTTTCCTTGTTTTCCCGAAACTTCTGGGGCTCGAGGAGCGTGACAAACATCAGGTTTTCGTGGTCTTGAAATCTGGTCTGTGTCTGGCAAATAATATTGTCCAGAATCCTGCCATGGAGTTGGCCGTAGTGCACGAGACGATTTTTTGCTTGGAGCGTTTGAGGTGCATTCAGTGGCCTCGGAGAGTTCCTCATATCGGCTTCTATCCAATCAATGGGTCTGAATACTGTGACTGACGCCAACTCAAAATCTGATTGGTTGAAGCAACAGGTTAATCGACATTTATTCTGTGTTAAAGTGCCTCCACAACAGATTTGTGAAAGCCTCTCTGCCTGGTAACAAATGATGGCTGAAATGTGATTGGCTAAATGCTTTAATACGAAACTCCGCTTCCCACGGCTATCGAGCTGCAGTCTATTACAGTACAGTTTATGGACAAAAATGTTCCATTTATGAACATTACGCGTAGAATTTTGAAATGAAACCTGCCAATCTTTTGTAAGTAAACTGTAAGGAATGAGCCTGCCAAATTTCAGCCTTCTACCTACACGGGAATTTGGAGAATTAGTGGTGAGTGAGTCAGTCAGTGAGGGCATTGCCTTTTATTTGTATGTATGTATGTATGTAATATTTTTTTTTTTTTTTTACAATTAGTTATTTCTGTATACATTAGTGTGTCATGCACACACCCTGGACAATTTTATTTTGTATTTTCAATGCAGTGCTCAGAGTTTTTTTTTTTTTTTTTATTTTCCTTGTGAGTTGGAGATACTTGAAGTGCCTTAATAAAACAGTAATGTTCTTTGTGTTTTTTTCTGTTATAGTGAAGCTTACCCATCAGTTATCATTGTAAAAATTGATCTTTGCTACGATGCTGCTAAATTGATTTGCTTGTACCAAGGAAGGTAAGTGTTCTGTCCTCAGTCAAAAAATTTTATATTTAGAAATTAATATTTTGCGTATGCAGTATTTTTACAATATTTCTTACACATCCAGATTTATCTATACTATTCTGATTTTAAAAAAATATTTTACGTATAAGTATGGTTGTGATTTTATTCATTCACTACATGTGATGTAAATTAAAATAAAGCATTTATTCGCACCTCTTAAACTACCTACATCGAGAATTCAGTTATTTTAATTTTTTTTTCTGACAAAGCCTAAAGAAAATCATTACAACACTCGTGTGAGTATGTAAGGACCATTGCATGACCTGAAATTAACCATTGTATCAAGTAATTCACTCCAGACATCATAAAGATTTGGGGAAGCCACCCTTATATTATATCCTGGCTGCGAAAGTTTGAAACAATAGAACAAAGATGTTTACAAGACCAAGTCCAAAATAGAACTGTCAGACTGGAGGTAAGCTGGTGGCTTTAAAGGCCCGTAGAGGAAGTGATGTCATCCAAGGTGCCGGAACCTGGTGAGATTTCCCGGGAATGGTCTGCAAGGAACTAAGACAGTCAGCCCATCCTGCTGCCCCCCTGGTCTGATGTGGCATTAGAATTACTCAAGCCCTTTAGCTGCCTCCTATTCGCACGTGTGTGACACTATTTAGACAGAAATTTTATTGCAAGCTGCAGGCTCTATGTAATTTACAGCAACTTCCATCTGAATGACTAGTTTGGTTGCTTCATTAAGCCTCAGTTAACATTTACTACATTTTATTAGAATACTATAAGTGGGCTGTAAGAATTATATTTTGATGTGAAAAAGTTTTTTTTCAACTCACATATACCACTTCTGTGTAGTGGGGAGCCAGAGAAGCACATTTTGTTTGTGTGTGTGTGATAAATTAGCCAGAGTTTGTGATGTGGTGCTATTTTTGCCATAATAATTATTTTGATTTCTGAGCATTTTAAAATGTAATCTTACTGTTCTCAAGAGTTGCTCTTGTTCGTTAAGTTTGTGGAAGATTAAAAGTTCTTGTTGCTCAAGATATATGGGTGGCTTCTAAAAGGAGGTTAGCTTTGTTTATGTATAAAACATGAATTGTTAGGCTTCTAAGACTTGCCAAAACTGACAATCTTAGGATCACGACAGAAAGACATCCTGACCTTAAAGAATCCATTTAGAATGAATTATCAGTATGAAGTACTGTGTAATTTCATAAATAAGGCACTTTAAATTTCCAAGTACATAGTAACCTTCCAGTTTAATAAAAAGTAAACATATTGCCAGAATATTACTAATAATGTATCCTATCAAATAAGTCCTTTCATACATTGTAATTTACAGCATGCATTGCTGTTGCAGATTATTGTTCATTTATGCCGCATATAATGAAAGCTGAATAAATGCTTTCAACTGTACTTGTGGAAGTAAAATTACGCAGTAGTTTTTGCTTGCGCAAGCTCTCAGAGACCTTGTTTAAAAAACTGGTTGTTCCACTGTCTTTATGGAGTCTTCACATCATCACCTGGGACCTCATGTTTAAACGGTGTGTACACATAAAAATATTGCGTAAAATGTTTCCACATTCAAAACCTGATGTATAAAACCTAAACTTGGCATAAAGCCACGCACATTTCCATGGTAGCTCATACCCTGTCGTATGCAAGTTCTGCACTCGGTTTTGCAGACTGGTGGCACCCAGCATCAAAGCAGTGCTACTGTTCCTATGTGGTTATCCTTTCTTTTTTAGATCCACATCCCTGATTCAGCTTTATAAATACACTGAAATTAACCGCATATTGTTTATTAGTTTAATGCATCTGATTGTAATTAACTTATAACAATATAATGGTCCACAGAATGGTCAAACTATTCCAAATACCATAACTGCTTTAGCATTGTTACTCTCGCTGCACCTCGGATCCCACATCGGATTATCTTTTTCCATATTACTCTCACTGCACCACTTGGAGTATTTATATCACTGTATCTGAGTGTGAATCATAGCTGTACAGCAGCTGATCGGAAAGAGAATTATCTGTATACAGCATCAAGCACACGCTGCCTCAGCCATGCTGTCTGTTGAACTGCTCTCATATGACAAACGCTTCAGAGCCTTTCCTGTACTGACCTCGCAGTTCAGAAACCGTTTCATCCCAAGAACTCTAAATGCACTCAATCAGTCCATCAAGTGCTCCTTGTAGAACTGTTTGTACTTATTAGTACAATCACCTCACTGTAAACTTGCACTACAGTTATAATATTGCACAACCCGAGCCACTTTATAAAGCGCCTATTTACATATGATGATGATATCATTTTTAAGATGAAATGTAGCAAAATATGTTTATTATATTATGCAGATAAAACTTTAAGTACACGGTGCCGCAGTGCTAGCGAGCCACTGGCGCTCCGTTCACGGATTGTTCCTGCCTCGTGCTGTATTCTTGTTGGTGCTGACGCGACACTGGAAGGATAGATGGATAGAATAATTAAACATGTACTACAAAGATATTTCGATGTTCCTTAAACGTTTTGAAGAATTGTCATTCTAAGCTTACAGATGGCTTAATGTCTATTACAGAGCTGATTGTGTGGCAATTGGGTATTTGGAGAAAGAAAAGTAAGGACAGGAATTGGAGGTTAGTATGTTTGAAAGAGACAGTACTGCTACAATAAAGTATTTCATTGAAGGTAGCACACGGCGCAGCAAGCATCTTGCGTGAGACATGAACAATTACTGCGCCACCGTGTTCCCATGTTTAGTAACATGCTTGAACTCCTATCGTCATGAAAATGATATCATGTATGCATCTCAGTATTTTAATTATTCAGCTGTAATATCACGAATATAATGGATTCTGTGTCCTGTCGGAGGAAGAGAAAGCCTGGAAGCACATAGTGATTCACACACATAGGGCACATAGTGCTACTTTACAAAGCAAAGCATTTAATGTGCTACTTTAGTTACAATGGTATTTGAGAAACTAGTAAATTAAACGATTTTAAGATTAAGTTTATGATGTTTTACTTTAATGACAAAATAAACTACGTGATTAAAGTAGAGTAAAGAAATTTCGTTAATTGAAGTTGACATTTCATGCTTTTTCCCCACTGTGTGCCTTTTTTTTTTTTTTCCTCCTCTGTACCCTAATAAGCTTTCATGTGACACTCAGACGGTGGGCTATGACTCGCCTTTTCACAGTGACTTTGATATCTGACAACTTCTTTTTTTGTTTCGGGCACTGTGTGACTTTGAACGTGAGCTTTTGAGTTTCTCCGACACGCTATGTCACTCGATCAACTTCCTTTTGTTGTTTGTGCCACTGTTTAAACCAACAAATAGTACGTTTTTCTTTGCCTCTACTTGGTATTCGCTGAAATTCTTCTATTTTCCAGCTTGCTTTTGCCATTGCCGTTGAAGTTGGTGTACACACAGATTTATGCATCTGGATTTTTTTGTGCGTAAGCACATTTTCGCTTTTGTCCGTACGCCATGTTCTAATATGAATTCTAAGTACGGCGTTATACATGAGGCCCCTGGAGTGTACTTTTCACTGTTTCCTAAATGAAAATGCACACATCTTATGTTAAGAATTTTATTATTTACCAAAGAGTCAACTGCCAAATGAGTTAGAAATGGGTATGAGCCTAATGTTGTTAATCTTGTAGGTTACCCTTAGGCCAAATGTGTGGTTTTTCAGTTGAGAGTGCTTGGCATTTTGATCAGCTTGAACTGAATATTGAATGCAGTCCCTCTGATCAAGAGGGAGACTGGAGTGTTTTGCTTCTTATTACTATGGTCCATTTATCATTGTTTTCTGTGATGGATAACCATGCACACAAAAACAATCGTGTAGTCTACTACTCTTCCTTGCTGACTTACCCATTTTTAGCCATAGAATTGCAGTTTACTCAAGTAAATATATAGAATATAAAATAAATGTGAAAGTTTTACCGAGAAAAGTCTGAAAATGTTCCTAGAGTTTGAGAACTCTTTCAAAGCTCTGTTGATTACAGTGGTCTAAAAGTGTTGTAATAGTGGTTTCCTATTTTTGCTGTCAATGTTTTTAATGACATTTTTAAAAATGAACCATAACGAAAAGTAGTTTTTCTTTTGGTTGCAGGAAAAGAGCAAAACAAAATTTAATACATTATAGAAAACTGTTTGAAAAAGAAGGAAAACGTGCGTCTATCAACCCACGACCCTGCTGCTGCTTCTCCATGGGTTGCTGTAAACTGGTAAGATATTTGGGGCGAGATTTACAAATAAAATGCAAAATAAAACTTCACAACTATTGAACCCTGGTTTAATTGTGGTCCATTGTGGAATTTTCATATTCCCCTTGTTCTGGGGTTTCTTTCACAATACAAAAATAAGCTATTACATGTCTGGTTTATTTACAATTTTTAATATACAATGAGTATATTTGTCGGTGGTTGTGTATTTATCCTCCTGTGGATGAACTTCCCATTTATAATCTGTTTTTCCCAAGATCTGCCAAAGAAGACCCCATTATTCAGAGCGTTATGAATTCGGTAAACAAATGAGCAACTTTTAAACTCATCTAGTGCTTTTTTCCTAAGCAACTTATAAACCACAAATTCCTAGAATAACACTTCCCAAAAGATAAAAGTTGGGCTTGATTTTTAGGCTAGCTGTCTGTGATGACTATAGAATCAAAGTTCCATGGTGTAATTTGACAAGATTGGGTCTCACCTATAAGGATGCAGAAACTGGAGTAAGGCAGTAAGCAGGGATAGAAATCACAATATGGTTCTCTTATATAATGACGCTGTGACTAAGTTATGTAATATATTGTGATTTACTACTACCTTATTATTTGACTGAACTTAAAGTTTAAATAATATATCCATACACACAAATGTCTGTCTATTACACTTAGCAAGAAAATCAGTTAATTCGATTTAACCCACTTAATGATTTCAAGTACTTCAGTAGGATCTAGGAATGGTCAATTACCATACATAATACTCACATGTAGACATTAAACTTTATTATGTTTGTAGTGGACCTGTCAGCTAGTAACCGAGAACAGAATAGTTTATATTCTAGGCGTATGTTTGAATTCGGGCTGGGAATCAATAAAACAGATTAATAATTGCATAAATGTGTGCAATTAATCATTAAAACATGTAATTATAAAATTAATACATAAGTCATGAAGTAAATAGACACTGAATCACAAAATAAATGTAGAATCAGCACAAAGGAATTAAAAAAAAAAAAAAAAATAGTTGATGGCATAGTAACCTTAAACCTGAACTTTTAACAAATTATTACTTCAGCAAATACAACCTGAATTTAAATGCCTTTCTAAAAGGCAAGTTAAAAAGAAGGCAATAAGAAAATGATGCCAATGTATTAATTTCCCAATTGGCCTACCATATGAAAGACAGACATGTCAAACTAAAGAAAAAAAAAAAACAACAATCGAAATGACTGTTGACCTTAGGCACTGTTAAAGACTGATATAATTCAAAGAATAAGCATTTCTTAAATGAGCATACGTTAAAACGTGTTAAAACTCCGCAAATACTATCCTCAATTATTCATCACCATCCATGTTTGAAAACTATATTCTACATAAGTGCTGTGTCTGTGAATGCCAAACTCCGATCTGCTTGCCGACATGCGTGGGCAGTCTGATTGTCTTGTTATCAGCTTGAGACAGAAATTAGGCAATCGCACTTACACCTCTCTGCAGTTTATAAAAGGGTAGCACAAGATTTTTGGGGCAGAATCAAGGAGAGATGGAAAAAAAAAAAACGCAAACTGAGCTTAGAGTGTTGGAGTGAAGAGAGAGAGAACGAGCTAGCCAGCTAGTATGGGGAAAGGCAGCGCGGTCTTTGGTCCTGTGATGGAGCAAAGGATCTGTGTTCTAGGGACAGATCATCCCCACTGATTGTTCAGAGGGGTGGGTGTGATTGAGGTGGCATCCTGTCTAGGGACCAGAGGTATGCCATAGTGAGTGAGAAGGAAGACGAGAGGACAACCGACCCCAAGCGGTCTGGCTGATGCCACTTGAAGCAACCAAGAGGGAGGTCTGGTTGGATAGGACTGCGGCTATTGAAGTCTCTGCCAGCTGAGCTAGCAGTGGGTGGGTGAGCTAGGGAGACAAAGAGGGAATTGTGCTAGGCTCATCCAGGAGTGAAAGCAACATTGACCCAATGACTGCGATAGTTTTTTTTTATTCTTGTTTTAAGTCTTATTTTTAATCTCACGGATTTATTTATTGACATTTGAAAGCACTGCACTTTTGATCACGGCTTTGGTCTGCTTTTAATAAAACCACTAGCTCACTTTTGCATCTACCCATTGCTTTATGTGTGTGTGTTTGTTGTCATTTACCAAGCTCATCCAGTCATGACTATCGACAAGTGTTGGGTTCAAAAGGCTCCTAAACAAAAGTGGGAGCATGGAGCTGACTTGCATCATTGCAGTCATATCAAGCTTGTTCTCTACTGTAATATTATGCAACAAAATTGAATGCATATGCTTGAATTAAAAGTGCCCTGAGCATTTTGAATCATTAAATCTAAATCTTTGAAGGGTTATTGTCAGCATTATATTGATGGGGATGAAGAAATAATGCATTTTATTGTCTACTCATTAAATTAATAAATTGCACTGCTAATCCATTACCATATATGATTCTAAAAATAAAAAAAATAATAGTAGTTCATATATAGGCAAATAGAGTAAACTCCACATCAAGGGAAATTAACCATAAAATTTTAGGTTATATCATAAAAGCTGTTGAATTTAAGTCAAGGTACGTTATGCTCAAATCATTTAATAACAATTACTTATATAGCACCTTTTCATACAAGTAATGTAGCTCAAAGAGCTTTACATGATGAAGAAAGAGAAAAAAGACAAAATAAGAATTAAAATTAGGGAACAGTAATTAACATAGAATAAAAGTAAGGGCCGATGGCCAGGGGACAGAAAAAAATAAATAAATAAATAAAAAAACTCCAGATGGCTGGAGAAAAAAATAAAATCTGCAGGGGTTCCAGGCCACGAGACCGCCCAACCCCCTATAGGCATTCTACCTAACATAAATTATGTCAATCAGTCCTCATTGTATTCAGGGTTCTCATGGAAGAATTTGATGACGGTAATGGGGACGTCTGGCCTTTAATCCATCAGTGTAGGGACATCACGGTGCTTTGATTCGGTGGTGGTGGCACATATCGCCACCACAGAAAACTGGAAAAGGAACAGAAGAGAAAGTAGGGATTAGTATGGATTTTAGAGCCACCATGAATAATAATGATAATTAACTGAATATACAGAGCATCAGGATTAAACTAAAATTAAGCTATGACAAAGCCATGTTAAAGTAATGTGTTTTCAGCAGTGTTTTAAAGTGCTCCACTGTATTAGCCTGGCGAATTCCTATTGGTAAGCTATTCCAGATTTTAGGTGCATAACAGCAGAAGGCCACCTCACCTGTTCTTTTAAATTTAGCTCTTGGAATTCTAAGTAGACACTCATTTGAAGATCTAAGGTTACGATTTGGAGTAAGATTTGCGCTGGTAAGACTGCATCGGAAGTATTGTGTGCAGTTTTGGTCACTATGGTACAAGAAAGACATAGCAGCACTTGAAGCTGTGCAGAAGAGAGCAACCAAGTTCATCCCAGATCTTAAGGACATGTCCTACTTTTACAGACTCAGAAAATTAAACCTGTTTATTCTGTGTGGGGGACCTAATACTAATCAGTGGAAATTAACGTTAAATGCATTTAAAACTAAAGCCAGGAAGCACTTCTTTATGCATAGTTATGTAACTACCAAGACATGTAGTTGAAGCAGAAATCCTGACAACTTTTAAGAAAAATCTGGATGAGATATTGTGACAGGTGACATACAAGAACAATACTTATTATGCAATAGGCCGATTTAAAAAAAAAAAACAGAAGAAACTCAGGGTGAAATTTCTTTCAGATATTTTATTTAACTCTAATCTAATTGTAGATAAAGTATTATGATCTGTGAACATAGCAAAATGGGGTTGAGGCCACCAAAATAAGCTCCAAGGAACACAAAGGCAAAGACTATCCAGATGCAGAGAAGTCCCAATAAAACACATGTAAGTAATGGTCAAAAAACGGAGCACAGAGGTAAAAATCAGGAAGTTCACAAAAAGCACAGCAATCAACAAAGGAAACTCTCTAACTCCTGTATATTCAATGAACTGCAAGGGACTGCTTGTTTGTACAGCTACGGCTGAGTGCACAGAGTGATAGGCAGGTGGCCCCATGTTCTGGGAAACCACCCACAGGAAACACAGAAAAAACATAGATAATAATAATAAAAAATAATATAAAATGTAATTATTAACAAAACTTCAAATAATGCATATAATTAACACCAGTCACACTATTAACATAACTAAAAGAATAAGAAGTTGAAAAAGAAGACATAAAAAGGAATGTGAACACCAGCCAGTGGAGGAATCCTGGTTGAAATTTAACGGTACCTCAGTACTAAATTCTAAAGACAGAACAGAAAATATTCAAGAACCAGAGAATCCGACAAGGAAAATAGCAATACTTACAAAACAAAGGACTTCAGATAAATGCAGTGATCTCCTTGAGTCCTTGCTGCTCTTGCCTTAAATATCCAGAAGGAGCGCTCACAAGTGGTGTTGCCAGGATAGCCCCACTACCGGGTCCTCCACCCATAAAACACAAGTAACTGTGGCACATTTAAAAGAACAGTACATAATTACAAACAAAATGAAAATGCATAAAAAATATGAAAAGTAATGATTCAAAAATGACAGAAGTAACAATAAAATATACTGAAAACTTCTATACTTATACACATTATAACTGAATGTTATGTTTCAAATGTTTTAGAAATACTGTAGTATTTTTATACTTCATTTTTTTTGTATACAGGTTGTGTACGTTTATGTGTATTTTGGTTAATTCACTCACTTTCCATTTTGCATTCAAAAACTGTTTTTTGCCTAGATGTTTATTTGCTGTGTTAAACATAAAAAATTTAAGATATTTTTGTATGACTTAATACTGTTTTTTTGTATGTCATGTGAATAGTCCTATGAGAAGAGCAACTGTACTGACTGGATGTCATCTACAGTAATGCTAGGTAATTATTTAAAAGGATCATCATATCAAGAACTGTTCCACATTATGTGCCTTCCACCTCCTCTCACATGCAAATTGTATTTAAATGCAACATTTTGTACTTTTTGCCTGTAATTCAGTTTATCCGATTGTGTAATTTATCAACTAATATTATGCAGAACTCATGTGATAGAAGGGTTGAGGCAATAACAAGAGCATGTTTTTGAGATTGTGCCTGTTTTTGTGAAAGACTTTTATGTTCTTCCTAGTCCTGCTTTGTGTTTTTGATTTGTTGACATTTTGCTGTCTGCTTTGTCCCAGATTATTGCCTGCCTCTGACTTCTCTTTCCTCGGTTTGTCTGTCATTGTTATTCACTCCTAACGTGTTCCATGCAGCCCTTTTTGCTCAGTCTGCCCTTTTAGGAGGTTTTTGTTTCTCAAAGGAGCTGTTCACACCTTGGATCCATGGCTATACTGTGAAAATGTGATATAATCAGCGTAGTTTGAACAAGGACTTTTTAATGAATACTCTAACCATACTCTCCATCCCAAGACAGAATTGTATATGACAGAAGTGTTTTTTTGCACTTAGTAAAAGTGTGTCACCAGAAGATTTATATTTGAGGCATAATTGTTCAAAGAATGCAAATTTATTGTGATAATATTTTAGGTATTCACTATAAGCAGCTATTAAGGGTTTATGTTATAAAACATACTAGTAAGCCTTTTTAACAAGTTATTACCATTTTTCTTTGATCTGTAACATATTTAAGAGTCATTTTACTTTTACTGAAAAATATATTAATAGCACAGTGAATGTAATAGGTGAATATGTGTATTCTTAAAAAATATATTATTAATAAAATAGTGAATATAATGTTTATTATAGACTGTTTTAGTTGCTTTTTATAATGGATACCTAAACTAAATGTAACAAACATTGTCTTTACAGTGGTCTGGAAAAGTCTGGATCCCAAGTGACATTCATGAAGTAAATACTTTTGTAGTTAAAAGATGGCTAAGTTACGAATAAAGTGAGCAACTGACAAAAGCATCTCAGCCTAAAATGTCTTAAACAATGAAAACTTATTTTCAGATTGAAATATGATTTTGTATTTTAAATTGGTAATTCTTCAGACAGCAATGTCAAATCCTAAAGTATTTATTTTTTCTAAAGACAATTGCTGCCAAAGACAGCCATCTGTAAATGATATAAATTATCCAGTGCTAGTACTGTAAGTCATACACAGAATATTTGAAACAAGTACAATATTGCTAATTACAAAAAATAATCTGAAAGACAGGTGAAAAGTTTTCAAATAAAAATGCTAAACACAAGAATATCTCGAGCATAATTTTGTAAAGGCACTAAGTGCCCAGAAACACTTGTTTTTATTTCTCCTGTTTCTCTCAACATGTGATGCTATGTGATGTATAGCAACAGATACAAATAGTAGGGACAAAAGGATGGTCTTAGGGCAACACCTCAGGCAATTCCCAACATCCTTTATATGAAATACATCATGTTATTCATGTTGATATCTATTGTTTCAAGTTTGAAAGCATGATGCAGCAAAGCTTAAAGTACTTATCACACAGTGGTAGGGCATTTGTTCAGTTTCTAGCTGAGGTGCCTCTTGTGTAGAATTTTAAATTTCTCCCTCTGCTCCCCGTGGTTTGCTCTTCACTGTGAGCTTAACCAGGGAGTCTGAATTGGCCTAGTTTGAGTGGTGTGCATTAGTGTGGACTGTGACACATTGTACCTATACCTACATGGGTTAGGCTTTGATCCCCAATACCTCCACCGTGTCAGGAAGTAGGCTTGCTTAAAAGATCAGGTGAACTTGCATGAACTTAATGTTTCAGTTAAGTGGGTTTCCTTTCTGTTGAGTCTGCCTCATGAGCATTTATTAAGTCCCCTGCTGCTAGTTCCTTTTTTATTCAAACTAAATGATGCACATAATAGTGTCTATTAGTAAAGTGATTACAAAGTTGATTTTTTTTTTTGTTTGTTTTATTATGCTGCTCCGGGTTGTATGATCAACACGAAGAACACCGACCAACTTTGTGACAAATTGAAAAGTTTATAAATTACCACTTTTTAGCATTTGAAAATACAGAATTACATTATATAAAACAATTATTTTTTTAATTTACTAAAGAACCAGGCAAAGAGCACTAAAAAGGTTTGGGAGTATTGCTACCCAGTATACTGAAAAATAATGCAGGAAATGAAACACATCTTTACAATTCAGAGTCTAAAATAGACTGGTTTCTTAAATATGGCTGAAACAAGAAGGGGATGGATCAGGGCGGCTGAAAGAGGAAATTAGGTCTTCAGTAGGCGGGTTCTGGAATAGATAGGATGTTATCAGTAATAGCAGGAAGTGATGTTATCAGTGGGCAGGGTTGGTGATGACATCACTGGGAGGTAGGTATGTTCTTCTGTGGGTCTGCAGAGGGACAAAAGAAGAAAGGATCAGCTGACAGTACCAAGTCCTGATCTGACTGAGTAATAACACCATTTGTGCCCATTACCAGTCTCCCATGCACATGTGTGTGACAAATTATTCATTAAACTGTAATGTCCTCATGCAAAAAAATGTCTGCATAATGACCTTCTTACAGCATTTGCTGCCCATACTTAAATTGGAGTTTTTTTGCTGTTGTATAGGATATGTGACTCAAATGCAGTTTCTTTCACAGACATGTTTTTAATACAGAAACTTCATAACACACAAATTTCATATTTACTATATTCCTTTCTTTCCTTATATCACTGACAGATTTATGTTGTAATATGTTGCAAAATTCAACTTTTAAATGGCATAGGCTTGTCTATTTTATTTGCAGATTGATGCAATTGATTACTATTCAGTCAGTGAAAGCAAGTTGGAAGAGGAATATGACAAGGAAAGAAACAATGTAACCTCAAAGCCATTGGGCATGGCTTTTGTTACTTTACAGAATGAAGCAATGGCAAATCTGTAAGCTATATCATTTTATTTTCTTATTTTGTCTTCCTTATGTTTGACCCATTTCTCAGTTATCAGCTTGTATAATGAAATTACCATGTAATGCTTCAGTTTTTTGTTTTATTTTTGTTTTTTAAGTATGCTCAAAGTTACTAGTGTATTCACAGGGAAAAAAATGTAAAAGTTTTAAATTGTGTTTACTTATAGCATTCTTCAAGACTTTAATGCAATAACTTGCAATGGCTGCGAATGCAGGCATCACCCAAACCCTTCTACTGTTAGCCAGGAACTGCAAGTTAACAAGTGGTCTGTAACATATGAGCCTGATCCTCACAATATCTATTGGTAAGCTGCCTTGAAATTCGGCTGTAGCTGTTTATTAATTATGAGACCTTTCTAGATGTTTTATCAAAGGTTCAGTGATTGAAATAATTAAAGCAGATCTTGATTTTTATTTTGTTAGAAAAGTGAACTGTCTTGAAATCTGTTAAGTCATTTCTGTTTTGTGAATGAGTCACACCAGTGTGGTGTAATTGAATATTATAAACAGTGATTAACAAGTAAACTGTATACAGCCTATATTTGTTAATAAAAGCATCGATACGAAGTTGCTATGAACAATTATTGTTCATTTTCTTGCTGCAACTAAATATGATTTTCCGCTCCTAGAAATATGGACGCTGATCCTCGGCCATTGTTTGCTGCCTGCTTTACAAAACTCTCCTGCTTCAGTTTTATTTTTGACTCCTTGGTTAATTTAGCAGGCTATACTATTCTATTTATTAACAATATTAACAAAAGGCAAATGCACATTCTTTGTAAATTATAAAGCTAGTTCTTCCACACCTGCACAGCAACATTGATGTTAGCAGGTAAAAACATTTTCATTAATGCTGAAATATTTCATACAGAGAAACATTGATATATGGAACAAGTTATCATGAAGTGTAGTTTTGCAATCCTCCTGTCTAGTATCTGTGTTTGGCTGAATGTTTTCTTTTCATCAGAACATTTCTTATGGTACTTTTTTGTTAAGAATGAAAAATTGGTTCTGCTTTCACTTGAAACTGTATTGTGTATAACATTATGACCAGATGATTACAATCAAATGCATAGTGTCAGTGGACAGAGGATGAATACTTTTTGAAAAAACTTCCAGAGGTTATACTTATAAAATTTATGTAGCCAAGTGACATAATGTTCCACTTGCATTGTACATTTAAGTTTCAGAAAATATAAGCACATTGTGCTGTAGAATACACTCAGTATTTGTTTAACTATGTGAGCCCATATTTTGGTCCAGGTTTTAGTCTGACCGTTAAATCAAAGTATAGGGTGGTCCAGGTCTAATTATGCAATTTTCATTACGATATAACTTTAAGTTTATTACATAGAAAATCACCCGAAAAATCCTGGACCATTGAAAAGTGTGCAAACTGACGACATGAAGAATTGTCTTTGCGCCGAACTGGAATCATCCCCACGTAAATCAAAGTTATCCAGACGATCTGGATCTGCATAATTAGGTCTGGACCACTATGTGTATGTGTATGTGTATGTGTATATGTATATGTATATAGTGACAAATAGGGGGCGCTCTCGCTCCCTTGAACCCCTGTCCACAACTCCAGACACCAGCTAAAAGTCCAATCCTTGACTTTATTAAATTGCCACAGTGCACAAAACACCCTCTCCTCCACTATACTCATACACAAATCACAATAATAATCAATCCTCCACTCCCAGACGCGTTGCCACCCTTCCACCCAGCTCAGCTCGCCGTCTGGGAGCTCCCATAGTCCTTTTATATTCCCTGACCTGGAAGTGTTCCAGTCCTCAATGCATGTGACTCTCAATCCCTTCCGGGTCAGGTACAAGTCCTTTCTTTTCACCCCGGAAGCCCGTCGCTCTTCCTTTGATGAACTTCCAGGTTAAAGGGCACAAAGAAGTCTTCAGTCCTCCCTGCAGCTCCCTCTTGGTATCCCTGTGGTATCCAGCAGGGTCTTGTATAAAAAAACTACATGTCCCATTACTCCCTGCTGGTCTTCGGGGCACCACCATACTGCAGGGAGGGCTCCATCTGGCGGCCTGGGGGTATTGGCCGGGATGACAAGACGGCCACATCTCACTATATACAGTGGTGTGAAAAACTATTTGCCCCCTTCCTGATTTCTTATTCTTTTGCATGTTTGTCACACAAATTGTTTCTGATCATCAAACACATTTAACCATTAGTCAAATATAACAGAAGTAAACACAAAATGCAGTTTTTAAATGATGGTTTTTATTATTTAGGGAGAAAAAAAAATCCAAACCTACATGGCCCAATGTGAAGAAGTAATTGCCCCCTGAACCTAATAACTGGTTGGGCCACCCTTAGCAGCAATAACTACAATCAAGCATTTGCGATAACTTGCAATGAGTCTTTTACAACGCTCTGGAGGAATTTTGGCCCACTCATCTTTGCAGAATTGTTGTAATTCAGCTTTATTTCAGGGTTTTCTAGCATGAACCGCCTTTTTAAGGTCATGCCATAGCATCTCAATTGGATTCAGGTCAGGACTTTGACTAGGCCACTCCAAAGTCTTCATTTTGTTTTTCTTCAGCCATTCAGAGGTGGATTTGCTGGTGTGTTTTGGGTCATTGTCCTGTTGCAGCACCCAAGATCGCTTCAGCTTGAGTTAACGAACGGATGGCCGGACATTCTCCTTCAGGATTTTTTGGTAGACAGTAGAATTCATGGTTCCATCTATCACAGCAAGCTTTCCAGATCCTGAAGCAGCAAAACAACCCCAGACCATCACACTACCACCACCATATTTTACTGTTGGTATGATGTTCTTTTCTGAAATGCTGTGTTCCTTTTACGCCAGATGTAACGGGACATTTGCCTTCCAAAAAGTTCAACTTTTGTCACATCAGTCCACAAGGTATTTTCCCAAAAGTCTTGGCAATCATTGAGATGTTTCTTAGCAAAATTGAGACAAGCCCTAATGTTCTTTTTGCTTAACAGTGGTTTGCGTCTTGGAAATCTGCCATGCAGGCCGTTTTTGCCCAGTCTCTTTCTTATGGTGGAGTCGTGAACACTGACCTTAATTGAGGCAAGTGAGGCCTGCAGTTCTTTAGACGTTGTCCTGGGGTCTTTTGTGACCTCTCGGATGAGTCGCCTCTGCGCTCTTGGGGTAATTTTGGTCGGCCGGCCACTCCTGGGAAGGTTCACCACTGTTCCATGTTTTTGCCATTTGTGGATAATGGCTCTCACTGTGGTTCGCTGGAGTCCCAAAGCTTTAGAAATGGCTTTATAACCTTTACCAGACTGATAGATCTCAATTACTTCTGTTCTCATTTGTTCCTGAATTTCTTTGGATCTTGGCATGATGTCTAGCTTTTGAGGTGCTTTTGGTCTACTTCTCTGTGTCAGGCAGCTCCTATTTAAGTGATTTCTTGATTGAAACAGGTGTGGCAGTAATCAGGCCTGGGGGTGGCTACGGAAATTGAACTCAGGTGTGATACACCACAGTTAGGTTATTTTTGAACAAGGGGCAATTACTTTTCACACAGGGCCATGTAGGTTTGGATTTTTTCTCCCTAAATAATAAAACCATCATTTAAAAACTGCATTTTGTGTTTACTTGTGTTATATTTGACTAATGGTTAAATGTGTTTGATGATCAGAAACATTTTGCGTGACAAACATGCAAAAGAATAAGAAATCAGGAAGGGGGCAAATAGTTTTTCACACCACTGTATGTGTATATATATAGTTGAAATAGTTTTACTGTCAAATAATGCAAAGAGTACGCAACACGTGTTTCAACCTAACTCTGGGCTCATCAGGCGTACACACTCACTGCACCCCCTCTCGGGAATCAAACCTCGGATGTCCACGCTAGAGGCGAAGCCTCTTCCATTGCGCTACAGCGTGTGGTTCGTTTATTTGACTGTATGTAGATCGGGGTAATTACATTCAAGGCATTTGTAGTCTGAATCACAATCTGATTGTATGGGTGGTCACTTACCAGGTAACGCTTGTGGTTGGTCAGCACGACTAACATCTGCCACAGAGCCCAGAATTAGGGCGAAACACGTGTCGTGTACTCAGATTGTGATTCAGACTACAAATGCCTTGAGAAAAAAAAAAAATATATATGTATGTGTGAATAAGAACTGTATTGTCTTTATGTGTATAAAGGAGGTAAAAATTATTGAATAAAGTTCTTCATATATTATACATATTTGGTACAGTAATACATTTTCATATAGCCAATTGAAAAAGAAGCAAGATACAGGTTAGAAAGTCCGCTAGAGAATGTGGCTCTATGCAGTATTAGTAATTAATGACAAATATTAATAATTGACTTTCTATTCTGAAAAAAAATGTTACAGTAGTTTTCTGGTAGGAGAATTAGATTTGTTTCTTTACTCATTTTTTAATTATATAGTTCATATTTATCCCCAAAATAATGTGGCAGAGGATTATATTTAACAGAACTATTGGAAGGTGAGGAGCTATAGTAACTCCAAATGTATTTTGTTACATTATGTAAACGTGAGTCAGGGACATAGCGAGAGCATGGGACCAAGTAACGTTAGCCCTTTATGCCATTTCTCATTTGCAAAGTCTAAATCTAGTTGAACTGTTAACAATAAATAAATGTGCTTGATGAATAGTATGAACATCTTTGTCTAGCAGACTGAAAAAGACGGCATCCAATCTAAAGTTTATTTTAATTTATTATCCAAAAATCTGATTGTGTGGTCCCATTCCCATTGTTCTTTCAGAATATAAAAAGTTGTTTTAGTATAGCTGTAATGTAACTTCTTAGTGATTTGATTTACCAGCAATAACTGTGGTAGGTAAAGAAAGAAGGGACAAACAAGTTTTACTACTTTTAAGTAATACTTCTGATTTCAGGAATTGATTGGGCTCATCACCTTGAGATCCAAAAAAATATCTGAATTAAATCTTAATTTAATCATGAAAAACAGAAGAATACAGTAGTAGGCTCTGTTATGCTCTTTAGTCCTTAAACCTCACACCTCGGCTGCTTCTGGTTAAACCCATGGGCATATAAGGGTCACCAAAACCACAGTGTCATTATTCTGCTCCTGGGATTCATGTTCCTCTGAACTATGCTAAGCATTAAAGCAAACAGGACTATGACATACAGGTCTGTCCTATAAACTGAGAACTGAGCAAGACCTTTATGCTGCTATCTGGTGACCTAGAGAATTACATTGGCCTCCTGTCAATTCCAACAAATTGATGTCTTGTGCCCTGACAACTCTGAAAACCGCTTTTATCTCTGCCAGTTCCTGTTGGTTGCTGTTTATTCACTCTAGTATGCAGAGATATGCGCTGTATATCAGTTCTTTCTATTTTTGAGGGTCTTGGCAGAGTCTCTGTACATGGCCTCAACTTGCTCTGCATATAGCCAAAAATTGCCAAGTTGGAGGGACTACACAATTTAAAATGTAACCTTTTATATATACACCTTCAGCTCAAGTCTTTCTTCAGTGAATTTGCTGTCCCTAGGGTGTCTGGTAAGCCATGCAGGTTATTGTCAACATCTCTTGTTTTATTATCATTAGCATTTATTTTTGCCCACATTTGGTATATCTTGTATCCACAAAACATTCTTTGAGATACATTCATTTTATTTACATCTGTGTGCGGTACTCTTGAGGCATCTTAACTTTAAGCAGCAAGACATTATTTTTAAAGCTCTTGGACAAATTTTAAACAGTCACCCGGATTACTTACTTTTTGTTTGGTATTCAGGTTTTCTGAAGTTTTAGGATGATTTTGAAATTTGTTTTCATTATTCAAGTCTCATTTCATACAGTCTGAGCTGTCACATTTATGAAAAGTATGATGGATTCCAGTATGTAAAATAGATGTGGGACACTGAAGTTCAAAACTTGAGGGGGTAAATTGTTCACTGTACAGTTAATATGTTATGAACAAATCTAATGAAGAATGTAGAATTTGGATTGTTATGGGTCAATCCATGCTGCAAGTAATCATTTTCAATTTCTATTTGCATTAGGGAGAATATCTCTATCCAAGGAATTACATGGTGGAGCAGGTACCTGGGTGTGAATTTTGTCCTCTTTTTATTGCTCTTCTTTCTCACCACTCCTTCTATCATCATCAGTACTATGGACAAATTCAATGTTACTTTGCCTATTTACTACCTGCATGTAAGTGCTTTCTATTGCAATTCTACCTGTTAACAAAAGTTAAAACTGCTTAGAAAGAAATTAAAATACTGTGTTGCTTTGTTGCTTGCAATAAATTTTAAAGTGGAATTTGGGTTGACTTCTTTCAGTCGTTTAAACCATATGTTCATTTGTATGTAATGTACATTTTACACTTGATCACAAATTAAGTTTTAGAATAAGTCTACAGTATTTTCTATGTATTATATCTAATATATAAAGCAGAGTCTATGTGTTTGTATGTTTGTTTGTCCACCATACAAATCTGCACCGGGCTTCTGATCGCCACCAAACTGAGCAAGGGGCTCCTTTGTGTCCAGAAGGTCATGGGGTATGTTTGGTTTGGAAAAATGTTTGTGGTGAACCGCAGGGCACCTTCTCACAGACACAACATTCGGCACATGTCCTTATACTTAAGATGGCCGCATGTTGTAACAGAACTTTACCACAGCGCCATCTAGCGTGCCCTTTCACAGACACAACATTCGGCACACGTTCCCATACTTAAGATGGCCACACGCTGTAACAGAACTTCACCGTGGCGCCATCTATCGGCAGCTTTAATCTCTGTGCGTCGCTCTTTACCCATGTTTCCTTAAATCGGGTGAAGAGGAACTGCCACATAGATGTAAAACATGAATGACCCAGTGCGTGTGACCGGCTGACACACCTGCATTTTCGCGAGTCACACTCCCACACGCATTGATAGTGCTGTATTTCATTCACCACCGTCCATTATATAAAAGCATGTTTGAACAGAGACTCACCTTAAAAAGAAAGCATCCTTCCCCCACCATTTTCCCCAAACGCAGCACTGATTGTATGTCACTTCTCTCTATACTTACCATCACCAACGTCCGTTAAATGGCATCATGGTTCAATACAGACGCTCCTTACAAACAGAGCACCCCTCCCCTCCATTTTTCCCAGTACAGTTTCAGTGCTACTTTTTTTCACTGGTTTTCCATATTTGTGGTTCTATTTCATTGCTTTCTGACAGACAGTACGATTTCATTGTTGCTCTTTCTCACTGACTGATGCTATTTGTTTGCTTTCCGACGTATTTTAAATAACGTAAATTCATCTCACTGTGGTGCTTATTCCGTACGTAATACCATGTAACACATTATAATTGTCCTACTTTTTGCTAATATACCCATGCCATCGAAAAAGATGTAGATTTGGAAGGTCCACTTCAGATGCCACAAGGAAGTCTATTTCAAGGGTGTCTGAAACGCCACAGCACACAGAATCCACAGTGAAAGAACTTACAATAAAATGTCAATCAGAAAACTGTTTTTTTCTATTTCTATGTTGTGTTCCTTTCATTTGGGAAATTCACTAGTTATAGATTCCCGGGCAACGCTGGGTACACGTTTGAACAGACACTCGCCTTAAAAAGACAGCATCCTTCCCCCCTCTATTTTCCATACACGCAGCAGCGGTTGTATGTCACTTCTCTCTGTAGTTACCATCGCCAACGTCCATGAGATAGTGGCATGGTTCAACAGACACTCCTGACTGTGTAATACCACTCGCCTTTGTGTCAAGACTCTATCCAAATATTATTGAAACATCTATCATGACATGTTGCGCAAGACGTAAACATGTTTTCATACCAAGAATACCGCTAATTCTGAATGATTTACTCTTTAATTTCGAACTGCTACAATTTCCTGTTCGTTTGGCTTTTGCTATGTCAATTAATAAGGCTCAAGGGCAATCACTACAAGTTGCAGGCATCAATTTCGAAAATTCATGCTTTTCACCTGAACAGCTCTACGTAGTATTTTCTAGAGTAGGCCAACCTCAGAATTTGTTCATTTTCTCACCACAATGGAGAACAAAAAATATACTGTATCCAAAGGCTCTGGAATGAGCACTTATATTACCTATTACAATAAAATGTGAATCAGAAAACTGTTTGTTCTATTTCTATATTCTGTTTCTCTCATTTCGGAAATTAACCGGTTATAGATTCCCGGGCAACGCTGGGTACTCCTGCTAGTAATATATATTGGTAAGCATATGTTACTACCAATTTACTTTGTTACAGACTTATTATTGGTGAAGTAACACAGACTTGCTTCATTTTAAAAGGCAAATTATGTATTTGGCGATTATTAGTAACTAGGCCTATAATTTTTGGTTTCTCTTCACTAAACAGATGCATTCTCCATTGGAAAGGTGCATTTTATGTATCTCATAGATAGTCACATTATGTTTCTTGTCATAGTATGCAGGTAAAAAAGGGTATAAGAACAAAAAGCCTGTGCTTTGTAGATTAAGCAGATGTGTTTTTTTTTCCTCTTCTGCAGAATGCCGTAATAAGTCAGTTTTTTCCTACACTTCTCCTGTGGATGTTTTCTGCTCTTCTTCCAACAATTGTATACTATTCAACAATACTTGAGTCACACTGGACAAGGTACATCCCAATGATTTCAAATTGCATTTGTATTTACTAATTTCTGTATTTCCCACTGATAATTTTTTTCAGTTATATTTAAATGATTACATTTTGCATCTATATGTATAGCACAGTTTTCAGCACAGCAGCCTAAGGCCAGGTTCATACATCATGTGACGCGACCTTTGCGCCTGCCACTTTACTGCTATTCAAGTAGTGTACTGTATATACTTGCAATATCATCATGGTGAGAAAAAAACATTCAGCTTTACTGTGTTGTGAATTGCCCGAAACATCCATTAAATTCCCAGGACATCCATCCATTTTCCAACCCGCTGAATCCGAACACAGGGTCACGGGGGACTGCTGGAGCCAATCCCAGCCAACACAGGGCATAAGGCAGGAATCCAATCCTGGGCAGGGTGCCAACCCACCACAGGACACACACAAATACACCCACACACCAAGCACACACTAGGGCCAATTTAGAATCGCCAATCCACCTAGCCTGCATGTCTTCGGACTGTGGAAGGAAACCGGAGTGCCCGGAGGAAACCCACACAGACACAGGGAGAACATGCAAACTCCACGCAGGGAGGACCCGGGAAGTGAACCCGGGTCTCCTAACTGCGAGGCAGCAGCGCTACCACTGCGCCACCGTGCCGCCCATTCCCAGGACACCTTGCCACAATATCTCTGAAAAGGACGGATGTGTAAGGATTACCTCCATCAATCCAGGGTCACGCCCATTCCAGCAAGCATTGGGCGTTAGGCAGAAACAATCCCTGTACAGAGCATCAGCTCATCGCAAGGTGAATACAAGCACACACAAACACTAGCGTCATTTTTAACATCATCAAATCCCCAAACCTGGAACAGGAAAACATGCACACGCCACACAGGGAACACCAGGGACATGATCTCTACAAGGCAGCAGTACTACCGCTTGGCCACCGTAAAGTATAGAAAGTGAAAAGCCATGGTATTTATTAAAGAACAATAATGCCAGTAAAGAAAAGCATAAAGAAAATGTAGATAGCAAACTCTGGATATAAAAAGCTCATGGAAAATCAAAGATGAATGTCCCCGGGTGGGTTTTTAATTCAACAATTGATGTTCATGAAATACTTCAGCTGACGATCAGATGAAACTGGTCACATTAGTCTTTGGTTCCTCTTCTGTCATCAATGTTTCCCCTTCTGATGTCTCCTTCAGACGAGGTATATATATTATAAAATTCCATGCAGAGTTTCGCAACACGAGACTGTTATACACCTGATTGGCTGGCTGTCAATATGATGGATATAGTTGCTCAAACTCTTTAACCTGTTTGAGTATGTCCATTTCCCAAACAGCAAAGTTTTTGATATTTTAAGAGCCTTCCTGTCCCAAGCTGTAAACTGGTTTGACAATTTATAGTCCCATGGCATCTCCTTCTGGTTCGCAGGTTGTAGAATAATCAGATACTGCTTGAAGCATTGGCATGTCTTCCTTTCTCAGGCTGTAAACCAATGTTATTTTTAGGTGACATTTCTTCACAGATGATGAAATAATCAATACAGCTTGAGGCATCTCCTGGATTTTGTGCTCCATTTAAACAAATACTAGTGTGATTGATACTGGCACAATTCTGGAAAACGGGATGCTTTGAAAAACTGCCCATGCAAGTGTCCTGTATTTAAAGTCATCTTGTTTGTCTTGAGTAAAATATAATGGAAATATAGACACAAAATTGTAGATTTTGCACACCAGAACAATACTAAATTGTATTTATTACTTTTTAAATGTGGTGACTGGTGCTCATTTAATGTTTTAATATTTATTTTCTATGGAAACATTAAGTTAGTTATGTGTGTCTAATGCTGTGCTGTATTTTAATTATACACATCTACACATGAAGTAATAAGAAAATCGTAAGATATCAACTTGAAAATGAAAAGTTTCAAAAAGCTGCAACATTTAATTAAACCCCATATTGTTTAGGTTATCATATCATACCTTACCCGAAACCAAATCTTTTCCCAACTGATTCAAGTACTTTTTCACTTACCAGTTAACAGTACTAAAAATAAGCACAGTACAAAACTATTTACCTAAAGTGATGGACTGAAGGTAATAGATCAGATAAATATAGAATAGTTTTTTTTAAAATCTTTTAATATTTTAAAATGTAAGTTTAATTTTAGTAGCATGTTAAATTATTTATTAAATAATTTGTAAAGCTGATATAAATATATACATTATATCAATCAAATTTACTTGACATATGTGTGTCATATTTATTTTTTTGTTGATGAGAAGAATGACACTCCACTATACTTGAGAGGACAGGTTGTGTGACAGCTAGTGTCCTTAAACCTGGGGGGACACCAGTGAAACAAGAAATCATGGATCACCAATTAAGAGTTCTTAAATGCGTGTGCTTTTGAGTGATAACGTATTTTCCCATTCATGTTGTAATATTACGTTTTTTGTTTTTTGAAAAAAGACAATTTCTGTGAGAATTATTTTCCCTTTAAAAAATTATACCTAAGTGAATAGTTAGTTAAAGCTAATGAACAATTAAAGATATTTTTTTATCATCCCACTTTTTGTTTATCTTTATCAAACATGCAATGAATTATACACTTTCAGAAGAATCACATCCCTACTGTTACAGCCATGGGAAATGCCTTGTGAAATGACAGTTACTGAAAGTAGCCATAGCCGTTCCTTTTCTGAATTTGAGTTTGCTCTTCCAGAGTCATGTGCTGTACCTCTCTCCATGATCCTTCCTTATCTTCTGTGTGTCTGGAGACTCTGTCTGCCTTCTTGAACCTTGCCAAGCTTGAAAAAGTATAATGTGAATGTTCCAGGGGTTTCTTGAATTTAGAGCTCAGTGTACCTTTGTGACATTTCACTTCAGTCACCCATCCAGCTCCATCTGTCTTCAGGGTAATGTGCTGGTCACTACAATACATTTTGTACCTATGACCACCTGTATGTTGATACTGTGATATCACTTATATGCATGCTCATCCACACTTGAGGCAGTGAACTTGATTTGCATGAATGCAGCTTGCTTTATAATTACCTCACATGTTGCAAGGACATTAAGCATTTGGTGCAAAATGGTTAGTTGTGACATACTTAAATTTTCATAATTGTAAAGCTACCATGTTATCTACAGCCAAAAAATGCAATATTACCAGCACTTTCTTTTCAACACATGGCTTCTTCACTTAGAGCGATCATGTGACTTTACAAGACTTGTGAGAATTATTCCATCTCTGTCAAATCAATATCTCTTTGAGTTAATTGTTGTCCAGTTTTTCCAAAACATTTTACCTTTCCCAGGATGTGCATGTCAATCTCTTCCTGAATGTAAGTCTTCCTGTCTGTTCGTAGGAAATTAGGATAGCACAAATGCTCTTCTAAATCTAAAAAGTTAGGAAAAGTTTCCTTACTTAGAAACATGAAAACTTTTATGAATTTTCCTGTCTGCTTTAGCAACCCTAGGCTGGGTAAATATGAATTATATATTTTAAAACACATGGAGAAAAATGTGGCAAATATCAATGAACTCTTTAAAACATATAAGTTGAGTACCATGAGTCACAATAAATGAGAATTGTTATGAATTCCCAAGTAGGAACTAGTCCACCATGTGTCTTGTACTTCTTCAAATGGAATTACAAATGGCCTATATGTTTGCTTAAAATATAAATTCGGTCTTTAGACGTTGATATATAGTAATTTGACTTAACAACTCCAGTGTATTCCTGGTTATCTTTATTAAGAGGATACTTTTAAAATTAGAATCATTGAAAGTTGTGCAGTTACGAAGAGCTTATAACGCACAGCATAAAAGTTGGAAAGATATTGTTCATGTGTGTTTCAAAGCGTTTGATCACCAAAATAAACATAAAAAAATCTCAAAACATTTATTTCAAAGGCATAACAGTTTGCTGTTTAAAAAACACTTAATTTTAAGTTTTTTTCAAATGAAAGTACAGTTTTTGTATTCTCTAATAATAAAGCACAACATAAAAATTCGGGGTTGTCATAAATTTAATTTATGGTTCCCCCTCAAAGGTGTCTACAGAAATGAAGGTTATTGTGAACTTCAAGGGGTTCAATATTCTATAACTATCATGATTTATCTGACCAAGTGCACACAAATTTATTCATTGACTTTTTCTGTCAGTACTTAAAATCAAAATCAAAATCCTATTGTATTAGTGTCTCATGAATTAAGAAATGCAAAGATTATTCATAAATCGATATTTCCATTTACAAAATCTGTAAATGGTGCTTTTATAACAACACATTTTACACTTCAGGTTAGTCAACAAGTCATTTTTTCAGGATATTCACTGCTATTAAGTTTATTGTTATATGGAGGAAACATTAGCTGGTTGATAACAATTACTAAAAAGCGACATTTAATGGACAGGTCAGATTGATTCAAATTACAAATGTCACAAAGTGCTAATATTTTAATATTCTAAGTATTCTACTCAGTCAGTGAGTCATTCTCTAATCCGATTAGTCCTGAACAGGGTCGTGGTTGTCTGCTGGAGCCTATCCCAGTTAGCATAGGGCATAAGGCAGGAACAAACCCTGGTTAGAGAGCCAGTTCAAGGCAGGGCAAAAACACACACACCAACAAACTTCCCACTAGGGCCAATTCAGGATATGCCAGTTTACTTAACTTGCATGTATTTGAACTGTGGGAGGACACTGGGGTAAAACTACACGAACACAGAGAACATGTGAACTCCTCCTGGGATGCAAACCCTAGTCTCTTTACTGAGAGGGAGCAGCACTACCACTTTGCCACCATGTCATCCAATGTCATACTCTTTATTATGAATTTGTTAAATCAAAATTCTTAACTGAAGATCAATATATAATTTCAGAAAACCTCTAAAAAATCATTTGTTGTGTAGTTTTCTCAGTGTCATATATGCTGTACATGTTAAGACTTTTAATATTTCCAATGCCTTTCAGCTCATCAAGAACTGTCCATAGTCACTGGTTTATCACATTAATAAGTGCTATCTCTGCTTTTGCCGTGTTCATCACATTTTACCTTGTATACTAGTCAATGTTCCCTCTAACGACTTGGTTGGCATTAGGAGATTTTAGTTATTACCTTGTGAGTATTTCTTATATGTAATGTATAATGTAATTACGTGTTTATCTATACTAATAAAAGGCAAAGCCCTCACTGACTCACTCACTCACTCACTGACTCATCACTAATTCTCCAATTTCCCGTGTAGGTAGAATGCTGAAATTTGGCAGGCTCATTCCTTACAGCTTACTTACAAAAGTTAAGCAGGTTTAATTTCGAAATTCTACACGTAACCGTCATAACGGTCGACAACGTCCGACCATGTTGAACTTTCTTATTTATGGCCCCATCTTCACGAAATTTGGTAGGCGGCTTCCCAGCGCTAACCGAAACCGATGTACGTACTTATTTCGGTGGTATGATGCCACTGTTGGCCACCATATTGAACTTTCCAACGGTCTTTGTTACCTATGGGCCCATCTTCAAGAAATTTGGTATGCAGGTTCCCAACGCTAACTGAATCCTACTTACGTACATATATACGTCCATAGCCTGCAGCTCGGTCGCTGTGTGAGGTGGCGTTGGGTCCCCCATCCCCAAGCCTCCCAATGCTTAAGCCCTTCACCTATGGTTCTGCATGTGAGTTGATGGCTGCCGCTGAATTGTTCGGTTGTTGCTTTCAAGTGTACCGAAATGGCCAAATATTTTACACCTTTGGACAACCTCCAATGCCTCTTAAACATCTTAGATTCACAGGTGACGATTTGAGTAGTGGACACTTTGATGTTTATGAATGTTTAAACTCTCAAAAGCTGGATGCAAAGTTATCGATGAAACCGGTTGTATGCTTACAACACTTGACTGATGCCAAATGTCACTTCAACACAACAAGTCCTGCAAATACTAACGTAATTGAAACAAACCATGAAAATCAAACCGATTATGACAGCAGCAATCCAAGCAGTGAGATTTGAGGCAAGATTGCTTTTCACATGGCCAACTGTACGTTGCATGCTCAAGAGTAAGCCCAGCACACAGCTTGGTCATATTACAACTGGAGGGCTGAACTGACAACGTGGCATACAAAGAGATCCTTAACAAATAATTATTGGTATATTTTTCCTCAGTTTAAAAAGGTTTACTTTTCTTCTTAATAAAAATCTTAAGGCAGTACTTTGCTGCTGCGAAGCGTGGGTATTTTGCTAGTATGTAATAATTGTTATACATTGCATAACACTTAAAAATGTATTTAATGTAGCAGCATGCTTATTTAAACTATTTAGATACATAGTTTTTATTCATTAATCCAATGCAAGTTGTAAAATTGGTCCAAACAAAGGTTATGGTGCAAGGAACCTTATCAGAATTATGTTGTTGAAAGTGGCATCCCACAGAGGTCAGTCCTGTGGCCTTTTACTTTTTAATCTGTATAAATGATCTGCAAAAGAATATAAATAACAATCTCGCTAAGTTTGCACACCAGACTTGTTGGTGTTGCCAGTATTCAAAGAAGAAGGTGTTTCATCTCACATGTCATCCTGGATATCAACAAGAGGAGTTACAGCAGATGGCTTGATGGCCACTCTGTACCAGGAACTAAGAAGGATGGCTCTGAGGGTAGATAAGGAGGTGTGTGTTAGAGGAATCTGTCAGTAGGTAATACACTATCTATGGTCTAGTTGCCCACAGAGGAATCTATGAGGAAAAGATTTGGATGTGCACAATACTTAGTCACTGTCAGGGTGGGTGATGGAACAGTCCTTATGGATGATGCTGCAGTTGTGACCTGCTGGGCTAGGATCTTGGACATCTCTGGGTCCATAGTCCTTGAGGCTGATCCTCTAAATAGCTGTGAACCGCACAATCTCACAGAGATTGCACAGGTGGGGAACCAGCTGAAGGTAGGGAAGGCTGCAGGGATCTATGGTATTTGGGGTGAACTTCTCCAGGCTGGTGGTAATGCTGTCCTTCCAGCATTGCAACAATCTTTGCTTCCATTTGGGAGATAGACATCATCCAAACTGACTGGAAAACGGGACTTGTTGTCCCTATCTGGAAAGGGAAGGGTGGTCACCTGGATTGCGGCAACTACAGGGATAACACTGCTCTCTCAGTACCATGCAAGGTCCTTGTTAGGGTCATCCTCAATAGGATCCGTGATCACTCCTTCACTTACCAGCGACAGCAGCAGTCTGGTTTTACACCTAAGAAGTCTACCATTGACTGCATCCT
Source organism: Polypterus senegalus (assembly GCF_016835505.1). Taxonomy (NCBI): domain Eukaryota; kingdom Metazoa; phylum Chordata; class Cladistia; order Polypteriformes; family Polypteridae; genus Polypterus; species Polypterus senegalus. The sequence continues at coordinate 173,643,887 of NC_053156.1, forward strand.
GGCATTTAGGGTTCTCATGGAGTTCAAATGTGAATATTGGCAGAGTTTTTTTTTCTCGATTTTGTTAAAGCAGTAGACTCAGTTGATCGACCTACCCTGTGAGATGTCCTGAGACCTTCCAGGATCCCCACAAAATTGCTGGATATCATAGCTGGCCTGTATACTGGTACTGTGAGTTCTATGCAGAGTGGAGGCAGAACCTCTCTGTTTTTCCCAGTTAATTCTGGGGTTAGTCAGGGGTGTGTTCTTTCTTCCACTTTGTTCAGTGCTTGCATGAATTGGGTATTGGGTAGGGTTGTGGGGTCTAGCAGCTGTGGGGCATCTGTTGGTGAAGAAAGATTCACTGATCTTGACTTTGCCGATGATGCTGTGGTCTTTGCGGAGTCAATGAAAGCTCTGATCAGGACTCTCATGAGACGGCGCAGCCATTGACAGTGTGTCTGTCTATGGAGGGAATGTCGACCTTGACGAAAAGTTTACTTACTTACTTAGAGGTTTTGCTATATGGTTGCGAGACATGGACACTGACCAGTGACCTGAGACGAAGGCTGGACTCCTTAAGTACTGTGTCTCTTCAGAGAATCCTTGGGTACCAGTGCCAAATGAGGCACATTACCTGCATTATGAGGGATCATCAGTTTCAGCACTTTGGCCATGTGGTGTAATTCCCCGAGGGAGATTAGGCTCACAGGATCCTCATTGTTGAGGACCCGAGTGGCTGGACCAGGCCAAGGGGACACCCATGTGACACCTGACTGTGGCAGATAAATGGTCATTTCCGGGGGATGGGACTGAACCGTGTGTCTGTCTAGGGTGTTGCCAGCCAGGATCCCAAACTGTTTCATTGTGTGGTAGTTGTGGCAGTGCACTCCCCAACCTGACCTGACCTGACTTAAGTATGTCTGCCGATGATGGCAAACTAGGTGTAATGGAAGGTAATCTGGAGTCACCCGAATCATTACAGAGGGGTTCGGAGATAGTACTCGCTTGAGCAGATTTGTGTCAGATAAAGTTCAATGTAAGTAATTGTAAAGTAATACAGGAAGTAAGAATATACAATAGGAGGTCTGAAATGTGAACTTTTACTTTATTAGAAGAACATAGGGGTTGTGGTGGACTACATCCAGACATTGTACAGAACCTATCGAGTTTAGCAATAGCACATTGTGTAGAGTGCAAGTCGGGTGCTCATCTGGCCTCCAGGCAACAAAACAGACATAACACCACTAGAAAAAGTCAAAACAAAAGTGACTATGCTTATTTTGGGATTTGTAGATATGAGCTATGAGGAAACACTGTATGAAATTAAACTTTTTTGTTAAAGCAAACAGAGACTCAGAGGTGACATGTTTAAAGTTTTTAAAATTAAGAGTTAGTACAGCGTATCCTTGCTGTTAGTGTATAATAAATTCTTCAAGAACACACAGATGGATACTCGGGTTTAATTTTGCATTAACATTTCTTCACAAATAGAGCCATAGACATGGAATAAAGTACCAAGTAATGTGGTAGACGGTATGACTTTAGGACCCTTTAGAGCTTGGCATGGTGTTGATTTGGAGAAATTAGGTACAGTAGATAGGATTGGTTAGGTTAGTTGGGCTGCCATAACTTGTCATAATTATTTTAATCAGTCTTCCACACGGTGCAGGGGTTTTTTCCCCTGCTAGAAGAATTGATTAATGACTGCTTTGATCATGTTTGAACAATCATGAATGATTTTACCCAAGGTATGTTCCCACTTTTTGCAAAATGTTGTTCATGGTCTTAAGAAGAGGCCAAGATAAACTGCTTAGAAAATGGATGAATGGATAACTGTAGCCATATCCATGAGATTCAAATTCAATTTCAAGTTAATTGTACACTTAGAAGCGAGCTACCACAAAATATCCAAGTATTCAGAAGGCAAACATCTTTTAATACACTCATCCATTTTCTCAGCCTGCATTCTTTAGTATGTGTTTGTGGTGAGCTAAATGATCACTCCAGGGCAAAAAGGATAAGGCAGCAGTTGCCTCGGGTGAGATTCAGTGCAAATCCATTTACATAGTAACTCTTGTATCACTAAAAAAAAAAATACAGTATTTTAAAAGCGAGCCAACATAAATTTTTTTTTTAATAAATGCCTTTTTTGAATTTAACTTAAGTATTTGACACCTCATTCCATACTGAAGAAAGTTGTCAATGCTGTGCTACTTTGACATTTTAATTTACTGAGGTTAGGAGTAAAATGAACCACCTTCCTGTCCTGTTTTCAAAATTACATGTGAGTAAGCTTTTTTTTCTATCTTGTAAAAAAAGATGATCTGTGTATTCTCATTCTTAATCTATTCTTAAATGTACTGAAAAATATTTTAAGAATAAGTTTAAAAGTGCCAGGAATCAGTCCCCCTAGCAGTGAACATTGGTATGAGCTGGGCCATTATTATTGGATGCTTTTATGCTTACTTATATTTAAATTGTATTCAGCATATTTGTATTCAGTTCAAGTCTTTGAACTCAACTAGACAAGCAATTACATCTATTTGGTGGAATTGTATCACTGTCCTGCTAACAAAAGGTGAGCCATTGGATTTCAGTGTAACTCTTTAGCTGTTTCTAGCTTTATACAATCTAGTAGTAAAAATGTGGCTTAATTTTTAACTTCTGTTTCTTTTATTAATTCAGCACTATTCTTCAACAAAATTAGCCAGCTGTTTTGTCTTCTCCCATAGTAACCTACATAATGATGGCATTGTATAGATCATTTCTCAATCCAACATTTGTGTTTTATAAAAAACAGTGTTGATTTTTTCAGAATGGACCTACATGCTGAGACTTTCAGAGGATCGACTTTCATAACTGGAGGATGTCATGTCGATTTAATAATTGCCTATTTGCACACTAATGATAAAGATCAAGATCAAAACAGTTGTGTAGTGCTATATCACCCCTTCACAATAAAAAGATGCTCAAATGAAGTTGAAGTATTGCTACTTCAGTAGAATATTTACCATGAAATTGAAAAAAAAAAGCATTAAAAAATCTGGAATTATTTTTAAGTGGGCACAAATAACACCACTTTTATCCATGAACTGGTTGTTTTGCCAATACTGGATGTTACGTTTTTTCCCTTTGCAGGTCAAATGAAAATCAAGCCATGATGAACAAGCTGTATTTTTTCCTTTTATTTATGGTGCTTATTCTTCCATCCCTGGGCTTTACTAGGTAAATATCTGATTAGTTTTTGTATATTAGTCATCAGTAATTTACTAGGGATTTCAGATAATTAAGTGGCTGGAGATTTTTGTTTACAGCTCTTGTGTTTACATGTTACTTTTATACATTAAACACTATTACAAGTTTTTTTCTCTGTCAGGTATGTATAGTGTGTTGTACATTAAATATCCATCCAGTTTGAACCTGCTTAATTAAATTGGAAAGAATATGTTTATATCTATTTGTTGAAACAGTATATGTTTTCCATGTCCTGTCATATTCTATTTTGCATTTTAAATAAAACTTTAATCTTTTACTTTGTAAATATAAAGCAATCTGAGCTTCCAAGGGGACACTACTATACCAAAAATAATCTGTTTTAAATAAAGTAGAAGTGCAGAAGTAGATTATTAAATATATTCTAGTTTTAGATTTGGACTTGTTTAAAAATTCACTGGAAAATGGCTTAGCGGATGTGTGCAGTGCTTTGCAGGGGTAGGAAATAAGCCTAAGCTGGAGGTTAAAAACTTAAATGGAAGTAGTGACAAATAAAATTGAGCTTGTGTCTCATCACTAAGAAAGGGAAACTCCAGCCATTCTTGATTAAACTGAAGTTGCTCGGTAGAAAGCTTAAGTACAAACCAAAGTTTTAAGCAGCACTAAAGCCCTCTCCAGAGGTGCAGCCAGAAATCAAAATATGAGTGGGCACATAATCAGGTGAGCCAAGTCTAAGACCAGTCATACAGTTTAACCAGTATATGCCAGTATACATTTACTTGGTTTACAGAAATAAAGAACATCAGTGCCAACAGATAATCAGGGTACCTGCTATGAACAGGAAACGCAAAACTAAATCTGACACATGCACAGCTGGCAGAAGCAATATCAGCACCATAATCATTCAAGCATATCCAGACAGCACAAAACTAGCATTACAGCACTGGAGAATTCAGAATTATTTATATTAAAACAAAAAAAAAGCAACAATAGCTTACAATTCAGTTCCACAACCCAGTACCTTTTTTTAAGTGTAATTTTTATATGGTTATGATTGTTGAAATTAAAAAATACCAATTCTTCCAACAGAAAATAGAAATTAATCTACCACTGATGATTACATAGGAGACAACAAGGATTCTTGTTGAATTCTGAACTTATTAAAGTCCAAAGATGCAGTCTTCTTTGAAAATTAATTGTCAAATAATGCACTTGCATTCATGTCATTAGTCTCTTACAAAGTATATCATTCTGTACATTGTGTCACATAAGTTTCCTGTTTTTAGGCAAACTGTCCAAGTCACCATTCTAAAATTTAATTCAATAAAATAAGATTTAAAATTTAAATATGAACAATTTGTTTGACTTTATATACTTAATCCCCTAGGGGAAATTGTCTTTTTACACGACTTTTTCGGAGTTAGGGTCAGCCATCACCCCTGCTTCAGCAACCATGGAGCAGTTTTTCAGGTTAAGGGCCTTGTTCAAGGTCCCAACTCAGCAGGAGCCCTTCTGGCAGTAATAGGATTTCAACCGGCAACTTTCCAGATACTAGCGCAGATCCTTAGCCACCACTCTGCCTGACTTTTAACTCCGCCTGACATCTAACCCTGTTTACCTTTATAAATCTTAATAATCTTGTAAATATGTACCCTGTGAAACACAGTCCTGGGGTAGGGGTATCTCACAAACCATTTAGCACTGTGAGGAAATAACACACAATCAAGGGGTGTTGGGGGAATTGGAGAGCCCCTGTGAAGCAACAGGTGCCAGCGTGTTGCTTAGCAATAAAATGCTGTTGACAGTATTTGTCCTCTGATAACAGCCACACTGCAGTTCAAAAACAGATGCACTGCACAGTTAAACTTGCTGTAGTACTGCCAGGATCCCCAGCAGGAGAAGAGTAGCATGTATTGCATCCAGTTTAGTTTCCTTTGTCAAAAATGTCAGTCCAACCTCGAAATCAGTGATGTTTTCATGATCACGGCTTGCACAGAAATAAATACTAGACCTTACCCTTCTCTATGGATTATTACAAGGTCTAAATTCCATTCTCTTAAAAAAAAAAAAAAAAATATATACAGTATATTCGCCTTTACAAACTCTTCACCCGCAGCAAGGAACCTGCAAGAACACACATTACTGTGGCTCATTCACAGGTGACAGTTGTGCATGCAATGCTATGTGTGTCAAGAACCATGTTCCATTACAAAGAAGTAACCTGACTTATTTGATTGCAAGCACATGTGTCACTCTACTGGAACTGCACCAGACCCACAACCTTCACCTTGAGTGTTATGCATCTATTTTGGCTACGTATGTACAAGCACACTCCCATACCTACTACCACAAGGCTAGTTCTCAGGGAGGACCTCTATCTTTTTTCCAGCTGAGGTTCTTCTTTTTTGCAAACCATTGATGAAGTCAGAAGTAGAATGTTTTGTTTTTGTCTGGTTCATTGTTTCTTAGTATATTTAACATTATAAGCAGATTGCATTTCTGTTTTGAAGCAGTTGTTTCATGGTGGATTTATTATCATGTGTACTACATTATGGAATCAAAAAACAGTTCTGCAGTTATACAGAATTATCAGCACCTCTTCAGAACACAAATTAAAAATACAGTGCATCAGGAAAGTATTCACAGAGCATCACTTTTCCCACATTTTGTTATGTTACAGCCTTATTCCAAAATGGATTAAATTCATTTTTTTCCTCAGAATTCTACACACAACACCCCATAATGACAACGTAAAAAAGTTTACTTGAGGTTTTTGCAAATTTATTATAAAATAAAAAAATTGAAAGAGCACATGTACATAAGTATTCACAGCCTTTGCCATGAAGCTCAAAATTGAGCTCAGGTGCATCCTGTTTCCCCTGATCATCCTTGAGATGTTTCTGCAGCTTAATTGGAGTCCACCTGTGGTAAATTCAGTTGATTGGACATGATTTGAAAAGGCACACACCTGTCTGTATAAGGTCCCACAGTTGACAGCTCATGTCAGAGCACAAACCAAGCATGAAGTCAAAGGAATTGTCTGTAGACCTCCGAGACAGGATTGTCTCGAGGCACAATCTGGGGAAGGTTACAGAAAAAGTTCTGCTGCTTTGAAGGTCCCAATGAGCACAATGGCCTCCATCATCCGTAAGTGGCAGAAGTTCGAAATCACCAGGAATCTTCCTAGAGCTGGCCTGCCATCTAAACTGAGCAATCAGGGAAGAAGGGCCTTAGTCAGGGAGGTGACCAAGAACCCGATGGTCACTCTGTCAGAGCTCCAGAGGTCCTCTGTGGAGAGAGGAGAACCTTCCAGAAGGACAACAGTCTCTGCAGCAATCCACCAATCAGGCCTGTATGGTAGAGTGGCCAGACGGAAGCCACTCCTTAGTAAAAGGCACATGGCAGCCTGTCTGGAGTTTGCCAAAAGGCATCTGAAGGACTCTCAGACCATGAGAAACTCTAGTCTGATGAGAGAAAGATTGAACTCTTTGGTGTGAATGCCAGGCGTCACGTTTGGAGGAAACCAGGCACCGCTCATCACCAGGCCAATACCATCCCTACAGTGAAGCATGGTGGTGGCAGCATCATGCTGTGGGAATGTTTTTCAGCGGCAGGAACTGGGAGACTAGTCAGGATAAAGGGAAAGATGACTGCAGCAATGTACAGAGACATCCTGGATGAAAACCTGCTCCAGAGCGCTCTTGACCTCGGACTGGGGCGATGGTTTATCTTTCAGCAGGACAACGACCCTAAGCACACAGCCAAGATATCAAAGTAGTGGCTTCAGGACAACTCTGTGAATGTCATTGAGTGGCCCAGCCAGAGCCCAGACTTGAATCCGATTGAACATCTCTGGAGAGATCTTAAAATGGCTGTGCACCGACGCTTCCCATCCAACCTGATGGAGCTTGAGAGGTGCTGCAAAGAGGAATGGATGAAACTAGCCAAGGATAGGTGTGCCAAGCTTGTGGCATCATATTTAAAAAGACTTGTGGCTGTAATTGCTGCCAAAGGTTCATCGACAAAGTATTGAGCAAAGGCTAGGAATACTTATGTACATGTGATTTCTCAGTTTTTTTTATTTTTAATAAATTAGCAAAAACCTCAAGTAAACTTTTTTCACGTTGTCATTATGGGGTGTTGTGTGTAGAATTCTGAGGAAAAAAATGAATTGAATCCATTTTGGAATAAGGCTGTAACATAACAAAATGTGGAAAAAGTGATGCTCTGTGAATACTTTCCGTATGCACTGTATGTTCACTTTATAGGTAGGGGCGGCATGGTGGTGCAGTGGTAGTGCTGCAGCCTCACAATAAGGAGGCGGTTTGCATGTCCTTCCCATGTCTTTGTGGATTCCCTCCGGGTGCTCTGGTTTCGTTCCACAATTCAAAGACATGCAGGTTAAGTGAACTGGCCCTGGTGTGTCTGTGTATGTGTATGGGTGTTTGCCCTGTGATGGACTTGTGCCCTGCCCTGTCCAGGGTTTGCTCTGCCTTGCACTCTATGCTAGCTGGGTTGGGCTCCAGCAGACCCCTATGACCTTCTTCAGTAATAAGCAGGTTAGGAAGTGACTGACAGACTAACAATTTTTAGGTCAGCTTGAGAGAGAGAGAGTGTATAATTTGATTTTAGGAAAAAAGGTGTTACATAGGTTTATTTTAGGATGGATTATATTTGGTATTTCAAACTGTTGCAACGTCAAAATTTGTATCTTTATTACAACCATTTGTTTTTAATAAGAAAATATTGTCTGATAAAGCAAAATGGACAGAGGCCTTGGAGATCTGTGAACAACTACAATGACCTACCAGTCATTAGTATCAAAAGAGTATTTTATTGTCAGTTTTAGACATTGAACAGTGATGACCCTGTATCTTTATTAAGAAGGCAAGAAAGGAACTAGCATTCTTGACTTTTAATTCATTCATTATTTTAATCTTCTTTTTTTTATATATATATATAAAGTTTGGACTACTTTTTTAGGTGGTTATTTGATACAAAATTTTTGGACAATGCTAAAGTAAGATTTGAGTAAGTACTTTACTATTTTGTATATTTCATTTAACTACAAGCTTAAAATATGAAAATTGTTTCATATTATTACAGTGACCATCTTAAATCTGCTTATTTCTACTATTTAATTAACTCACTTGAAAATGCATTTGTGCTATGCAAAATTGTGTTACAAGGCAGTAGACCTATAATACCTAAGACGATGCTTGTTTTTTTTCTTCTTTATTATGAAAAAAGCATGTTCCTGAAATACTGAAATACTTTTACTCTATTCTGATAACTATATTAGGCATTGTGGGAATGTTTCAACAAATTGAATTATTTACTGTGTAGGAAACAAATACATTGGCATTAAAGAAACAGGAAAATATGCATACCAAGTACAGACTTATTATCTTTATAGCATAAGGCAAGGTGTAGTTGAAATGTTACAGTACACCTACAGTGAAAACAGATACATTGCACACATACAGAGGCTTATTAATAAAAGTCAAGTTAATCAAATACTTTGGAGATTGAATGATTCATGATACATACAGTCATATTAAAAAGCTTAGGAACCCCTCTTAATTCTTCTGAATTTTGTTTATCATTGGCTGAGCTTTCAGAGTAGCAGCTTCCTTTTAATATATGACATGCCTTATGGAAACAATAGAATTTCAGCAGTGACACTCAGTTTATTGGATTAACAGAAAATATACAATATGCATCATAACAAAATTAGACCGGTGCATAGATTTGGGCACCCTAAGAGAGGTATCACGTCAATACTTTTATAGTTGAGCCTCCCTTTGCAAATATAACAGCCTCTAGATACCTCGTATAGTCTTTGATGAGGTGTCTGGATTCTGGATGGAGGTATTTTTGACCATTCTTCTATACAAAATCTCTCTAGTTCAGTTAAATTTGATGGCTGCCAAGCATGGACAGCCTACTTCAGACCATTCCATAGATTTTTAATGATATTTAAGTCAGGAGACTGTGACGGCCATTCCAGAACATTGTACTTCTCCCTCGGCATGAATGCCTTTGTAGATTTCAAATTGTGTTTTGGGCCATTGTTTTGTTGGAATATCCAACCCCTGTGTAACTTCAACTTTGTGACTGATGCTTGAACATTATCCTCAAGAATTTGTTGATATTGGGTTGAATTCATCAGACCCTCGACTTTAACAAGGGCCCCAGTCCCTGAACTAGCCACACAGCCCCACAGCATGATGGAACCTCCACCAAATTTGACAGTAGGTAGCAGGTGTTTTTCTTGGAATGCTGTGCACTTCTTCCGCTGTGCAAAGCGCTTTTTGTTATGACCAAATAACTCAATTTTTTGTCTCATCAGTCCAAAGCACTTTGTTCGTAAATGAATCTGGCTTGTCTAAATGAGCATATGCATACAACAAGTGACTCTGTTTGTGGTGCGAGTGCAGAAAGAGCTTCTTTCTCATCACCCTGCCATACAGATGTTCTTTGTGCAAATTGCACTGAATTGTAGAACGATGTACAGATACACCATTTTCAGCAAGATGTTCTTGCAGGTCTTTGGAGGTGATCTGTGGGTTGTCTGTAGCCATTCTCACAATCCCTGTGCATATTCCGCTCCTGTAGTTTTCTTGGCCTGCCAGAACTGGGTTTAACAACAACTGTGCCTGTGGCCTTCCATTTCCTGATTACATTCCTTACAGTTGAAACTGATGGTTTAAACCTCCTGAGAGCTTTTTGTAGCTTTCCACTAAACCATGATACTGAACAATATTAGTTTTCAGATTTTTTAAGAGATTCTTTGAGGATCCCATGCTGTCACTCTCCAGAGGAGAGTCAAAGGGAAGCACAACTTGCAAATGACCTCCTTAAATACCTTTTCTCATCATTGGACACACCTGTCTATGACGTTCAAGGCTTAACGAGCTAATCCAACCAATTTGGTGTTGCAAGTAATCAGTATTGAGCAGTTACATGCATTCAAATCAGCAAAATTACAAGGGGTCCCAAATTTTTGCACAGCCAATTTTTCACATTTGATTTAATTTCATACAACTAAATACTGCTTCACTAAAATCTTTGTTTGGAAAACACCCCAGTACTCAGATGTTCCTAGGAAATGAAAGACATGCCACGGTAATTTTTTTTGTTGAAAGTAAATTATCATGCAGGCTGAGAGGGGTTCCCAAACTTTTTCATATGACTATTTCCAGTCATTGCAATGGCTAGAGCACTGTTCAAAGCCCCAGAGTCTTTGATTCAAACTCCAGCCTTGGCACATTCTGTGTATTGTAGGCATGTTCTTCCTTTCTTCATGTGGGTGTGCATGATGGTGTCCCATGATGGACTGGCACCATGTCCAAGGCTGGTTCCTGCTTACTGTTGCTAGGATATATACAAACTCCCTGAACTGGATAAGTGGGTCTGAAGACGAGTGCAGGTTTTTACATGTAAATTATACGTTTTTTTTTTTTTTCAAGTTGTCTGTTGTAGTGAGAAGTAGTTCAAGAGTATTGCAGACCACTGTGCTATTCATAGACTTCACATGGGCTTGTTCTCATGAACTGAACACTTATTTTCTGAAACATCTCATGCTTGTGTTCCATGGGAATGTGTTCTTTAAGAAGTGCAGCTATATTAAAACCTTTATATCACTCCTGAGTAACCACCACAGAGGCATTAAGATGGGAAATATCTGATACTAAAGAAAGTATATATTTAGCTTTTCTGTTCATGCAGCTTTCTTATGAACAGATGAAGAAAGTTTAGAAGAGAGTACAGTTGCCTTATATATTTTTTCCTCCCCAAAAGTAACCAAATGAAAAAGAGTTTTTCTGTTGACCAAGATTTAACAAGTCTGTAAACATTAAATAATGTAGGCTAATCTGTAAACTAATGCAAATGTGGGTAACCTGTTTTAGGTACCTTAGCCCCTCCTATTTATTGTTTTAATTAGTTTATTTTTAGTATGTATGTTTCTAAAATGTTATTCTTTGCATATGCATGTACAGTGGTGTGAAAAACTATTTGCCCCCTTCCTGATTTCTTATTCTTTTGCATGTTTGTCACACAAAATGTTTCTGATCATCAAACACATTTAACCATTAGTCAAATATAACACAAGTAAACACAAAATGCAATTTTTAAATGATGGTTTTATTATTTAGGGAGAAAAAAAATCCAAACCTACATGGCCCTGTGTGAAAAAGTAATTGCCCCCTGAACCTAATAACTGGATGGGCCACCCTTAGCAGCAATAACTGCAATCAAGTGTTTGCGATAACTTGCAATGAGTCTTTTACAACGCTCTGGAGGAATTTTGGCCCACTCATCTTTGCAGAATTGTTGTAATTCAGCTTTATTTGAGGGTTTTCTAGCATGAACCGCTTTTTTAAGGTCATGCCATAGCATCTCAATTGGATTCAGGTCAGGACTTTGACTAGGCCAATCCAAAGTCTTCATTTTGTTTTTCTTCATCCATTCAGAGGTGGATTTGCTGGTGTGTTTTGGGTCATTGTCCTGTTGCAGCACCCAAGATCGCTTCAGCTTGAGTTGACGAACAGATGGCGGACATTCTCCTTCAGGATTTTTTGGTAGACAGTAGAATTCATGGTTCCATCTATCACAGCAAGCCTTCCAGGTCATGAAGCAGCAAAACAACCCCAGACCATCACATTACCACCACCATATTTTACTGTTGGTATGATGTTCTTTTTCTGAAATGCTGTGTTCCTTTTACGCCAGATGTAACGGGACATTTGCCTTCCAAAAAGTTCAACTTTTGTCTCATCAGTCCACAAGGTATTTTCCCAAAAGTCTTGGCAATCATTGAGATGTTTCTTAGCAAAATTGAAACGAGCCCTAATGTTCTTTTTGCTTAACAGTGGTTTGCGTCTTGGAAATCTGCCACACAGGCCGTTTTTGCCCAGTCTCTTTCTTATGGTGGAGTCGTGAACACTGACCTTAATTGAGGCAAGTGAGGCCTGCAGTTCTTTAGAGGTTGTCGTGGGGTCTTTTGTGACCTCTCGGATGAGTCGTCTCTGCGCTCTTGGGGTAATTTTGGTCGGCCAGCCACTCCTGGGAAAGTTCACCACTGTTCCATGTTTTTGCTATTTGTGGATAATGGCTCTCACTGTGGTTCGCTGGAGTCCCAAAGCTTTAGAAATGGCTTTATAACCTTTACCAGACTGATAGATCTCAATTACTTCTGTTCTCATTTGTTCCTGAATTTCTTTGGATCTTGGCAAGATGTCTAGCTTTTGAGGTGCTTTTGGTCTACTTCTCTGTGTCAGGCAGCTCCTATTTAAGTGATTTCTTGATTGAAACCGGTGTGGCAGTAATCAGGCCTGGGGGTGGCTATGGAAATTGAACTCGGGTGTGATACACCACAGTTAGGTTATTTTTTAACAACGGGGCAATTACTTTTTCACAAAAGGCCATGTAGGTTTGGATTTTTTTCCCCCTAAATAATAAAAACCATCATTTAAAAACTGCATTTTGTGTTTACTTGTGTTATATTTCACTAATGGTTAAATGTGTTGTTTGATCAGAAACATTTTGTGTGACAAACATGCAAAAGAATAAGAAATCAGGAAGGGGGCAAATAGTTTTTCACACCACTAGGCTGAGTATACAACATGCACAAAATACAACCTGACTTATAGGCCACAGTAATGCATTATCCACTATACTGTATATTATTCACCTCAAACTACACTTTATTTAATGCTCTCTCGTGAGACAATCCAAGCATTCACTACTAAAATCCAGCACTTCAGAATGTGAAAAAGCATTGTTTTTGTATGCAATCAGATTCATCAACTATCTTTATATATCTTTTATCAGTTGATTCAATGTTTACAACTTTGATTATCTTCAACCATAATCTTTCAGAGTCTATATCAAATAATGTTTCATTACTTTTCAGTGTATTTTATTAAAGTAATTCAACTTTCACTTCATTATAATTGATTATATAGTCTTAAATATTAAGTTACAGTCTTTGTTGTCTTTCGCGCAAAGCAGAAACTAAAAGAACAGCAAAATTAACATTGAACACAAGATATTTTCTTTTTACAGTGTTAGATTTTCTGCTCATTAGCACTGCTTCTTCCTTATTATTATGTATGCTTTCTAGATGCGTGTTCCTGCCAGATCAGGGTGCTTTCTTTGTGAATTATGTGATTGCCTCTGCCTTTATTGGCACTGGAATGGAACTGCTCCGTCTCCCAAGCTTATTTCTCTACCTTATCAGGATGGCTGTGGCACGATCTGCAGCAGAACGAAAATATGTGAAGCATGTAAGTATTCTTTTTTGAAACATAATTATTCTAAACCTTAAATCCAAGGCTGTTCATAGAGGTTAAGAATGGACATGAATAGTGGCATTTCTGGATTTTACATTTTTTAGCAAAATTTGGTTATGTTATTTAACAGTGTCAAAAAAAACAGCAAAAGCTCAGCTTAAGAACTGAATTGGCCCAGAAATGGACTGGAGGTACTCTGATATCAAAAAAAAACAATTGGCATGTGAAGGCATGAGTGGTAGGCTGGATGATTTGAAAATTATGCAATGAGATCAACACAAGGATATGAGTATCAGCTACAAACAGAAAAATCAGTTCCTCTTAAGTGCTGTACAAAAATTGAACTTTTGAACCAAGCAGTTGCACTAAAGTAATAGGTGCTAAAAAATTTACTGAAAATGTAAACACATACAGCATATTCTTTTTTAGATAATGGTAATTGTGATAAATGCAGGGTGAATCTTAAGAGCCCCAAGGTCATTATTGCCTCTACAGCTCCCGCCCCTTACTCTAGGAGAGATAACCTTGGAATCCCACCCAACCCATATCTATACAACAGTTAACTGTATTGTCTAGCAAGATTTAGGGTTTTTTTTTTATTCACAAGATTTTTACAGCCTGGAACTCTGATTTTTACACCACCTTTTACTCAAAGTAGATTATGTTAATAATCCTTTATATTTTGCTTGTGTAAATAAGGGTGGATTTCAGCAGCTTGGTGTATGTCTCATTGTTAAAAGTACTGATCATCTGAGGTTACAGGAACATCTGGGGGTATCATTTTTCTCTGTGTCCAATGACCGCTCCGGCTGTTTTGCTGAGCTAAACAAGTAAAAATGTCATGCCCAAACCATGGAGTCTTGAAGGCAAATGGTATAAATATTATTGCAGATCGAGGAGCAGGCACTTGGGGATTGAACTTGGCGATTGGGGTTTGGATCGCATGAGGCGCACACACGTATCTGATCAAAGGTTGTTGGTTAGAGGGGTCCACTTGGATTTTCACAAAAGTCATACAGTACATGAATTTTAGATTGAAGAATGGGGAAGGGGTGTTGGGAGTGGGAGGAAAAGATCCTTGATGCCAGTGGCTCCGTCTATTATAGTGGACAACATGCCACACCCAGAAAACTTCGCTGCCCTAGACAATCGCCTAGTTCACCTATGTGATAGAACCAGCCGTGTCTGCATCTGCATTGCTTCCATTACTCTGAGTATTTACTTGGTTTATATACTGCTTGTATCTGCAGGGTACTTTGGATGATAGTACTATATGTCAGTTTAGTTTTTTTGTTGCCTTTCTCAATATGATCTGATTTCAGGATATTCCCAGAACACATGACATGCTTGGAGGCATTTGAAGTTCAGGCATTGGGTTCAATATTTTTCTTTGTTATTACCTTAGTGGAGATAGCCTTGTACAGTGTAAAATATATAGCCAAATTACAGCATATGTAGCATAATTTTATGGATAGTGTCATCTTGACCATTTCTTATCTGAGATTCTACTTAAAAGACCCTATATCCCTGTTGCCTTTGACCAACCAATTTTTTTTTCTTTTAAATAAATAAATTGGCAGAGTCCAGAAATCCTGCATGTATTTTCATCATTACTAAGTAGTGCAATTTCAACTGTACATACTGATGGAAAATTAGGAAAGTTTTTTAGTTTCATTAACACAAGTTTAAAAAAAAAACTGCAAATGCTTTTAATATCCCAGGTTTTTTGTGGTACTTAAACACTCCATGTTTCAAGGCATGGAATTTTAGCTAAAGGGTTTCAGCAAAATGAAAGTGATTTTAAATTTACTAAAGTGCACTTTGAAATTCTTAAAATGGAGTACTCAAAGCAAAGTATATAAGCTGGAAGCAACTTTACTAGTTTTGATATTCTTAGATTTTAAGAATCATGGTTAAATGACAGGAACATAGTATCAGGAACTTAAGGCAACTCATAAGAGGAGCCAGCATGGCACTATACATCAAGAGATAACCACAAACTAGGGTGATTTACTCTTTCTAAATATCAGTTGGGCTAACCTTGTAAATTTCAAAAAGGGAAACTGAAGTGACACATCAAGTAAATTTTCCTTCCCTCAGTTCAAGTCCAGCACAGACTCATGCCTATTTAGATCTCACAACAGTGAACAAAGCAAACAGAAGTGACTTATTTTTTTTTTTTTCACCATCTGCAATTTAAATATGATTAAAGCTTAGATTGGATAGTGTCACATGAATACATAAAGACTTTATTAAAAACATAAAATGTAATATCACTTTTAATTTTCAAAAAGAGCAATGAAAATTTAATTCTGAATATTGGAAATTGCAACTGTAATTTGAAAAAAACCTAGAAAAAGGTGAGAGACTTATAAACAAAATGCAATTGGAACCAAGAAGAACATGCAACGTTCACCAGTAAAAAGAACAGCAAAGAAATGAAGATAACATCAGACGCACAAGAGGCACAAGAAAAAAGTAACCAAAATTGAGCATACGTTCTTTTAAATTTTATACACTCTTTACTCTACTGCTACCTTGACTCAGTCAGTCAGTCATTTTCCAACCCACTATATCCTAACACATGGTCACAGAGGTCTGCTGGAGCCAGCACAGGGCGCAAGGCAGGAACAAATCCCAGGCAGGGCGCCAGCCCACTGCAGGACACACATACACACACACACACACACACACACACACACACACACTCTAGGGACAATTTAGGATTGCCAGTGCACCTAACCTGCATGCCTTTGGACTGTGGGAGAAAACCGGAGGAAACCCACGCAAACTCCACCCAGGTCTCCTTTATGCGAAGCAGCAGCGCTACCCACTGCGCCACAGTGCCACCCTACCTTGACTCACTCACTTTTTTTTTTTTAACCTATTGTCACTGATGCTTCTTTTATATTAGTTGAATTAGGAAGCTTTGATTCCAGACTCCTCCTTACTTCATGCTGGGCAAACTCCTGATCCTGTAACAGAGAACTTCCCTTTACAATCTGCTTCATCTCACGCTGACTGGGTCTGAATACATAAAATGTCATGTCTTCTTTCATTAATTTATGTTTTGACTACAAGCTCAGATCTGCTTGCTTGATTTCCTTCGTAATACACATTTTGATCAATTATTTATCCATTCACTTCTTGAATTCAAATGTTAAGCAGAACTGCTGATATACTGTGTTAGTTTTACATTTTTGTTTTCATGGAACTGTTTTATCCCCTTTCCCCCCAGTATAAGAACCTAAATGAAACTGTAAGTGCCAATGTGTACTGTGGATTAAACTATTACTTACTATACGGCTTCAGCTCTCCTTGGCCTCTTACTGCTCAAGTCTCAAAGGTGCTCAATTAATAATTGTAACATAACTGAATATCTTTCTGACAGATTAACTTTCCTAATACCCTTAGGCTCCTGCTACTTTGTGCTTCCTTACTTATCTTTCTTTTAATAAGGATTTGTCAAAATCTGCTATTTGGTGATTAAAATCCTGAACCTCTATTTTTTGGTTTGCTACCATAAACATGAGCCTGATTTCAAGAAGCATTGTGAGTTGGCTCTCCTATAGATTAAACACCAATAAACATTATGTCTTATCTTCACAAATGCTATTATTGAGAAGTTTGCAATAAATGTACATATTGGAACAAAATTTATATAAATGTATAATTCCTATCCAATAATGTATTTTGCAAATACATTCTACCGAAATTTTTTTTTTTTTTTTTAAATATATAAAAGCATGTTTCATTAGTCTGGTGCTTCTATTTGATATATTCAGTGGTATTTGCAGTACTGTTTTGAACTAATGTTTTAATTCATTGCTATTTTATTAAATCTTACTGCCTTTATTCAGTCATGTTGTCAAGCTTTTAAACTATGAAGATTGTGGCATATGCATGGCTCTTGGGCATTAGCTGGTGGAAATCAGTTTTTAGAAATGCTTCTCCATAAAAGCATGACTATATAGAAATATTTCAGTTAAGGCAATTTGTCTGGGTCTTTGGATTTAGCATTTGACACAAGCTTTGTGATATTCTAAGGTAAACACAAATTGAATTTATCTGATCATTTTAATTGTTGTGTCATAGATTTTCTATCTTATGTAACTGTTTGTAAATTCTTTTGTGTGCTAGTACACAGTGTGACACAGCATTTTTTTTCTTAGCACCAGGCCTATGAATTTGAATATGGAGCAATGTATGCCTGGACACTATGTACATTTACCGTAATTGTAGCTTATAGCATCACCTGCCCTGTCATTGTGCCATTTGGTAAGTCACTTTGATATATCAAGCACTGATCACTTGCAAGAATAAAGTATATAAAAAAAAAATCTTGTTACAAATATGACTAATATATATATGTGTGTGTGTATGTATGTATGTATGTATGTATGTATGTATGTATGTATATATATATGTATATATGTGTATGTATATATATATGTATATATGTGTATGTATATATATATATGTATATATGTGTATATATATATGTATATATGTGTATATATATGTATATATGTGTGTATATATGTGTATATATGTATATGTGTGTGTGTGTGTGTGTATGGTGAAATTGATCTGTTGATATTAAAGATCTTCATTAGACAGAAAAACAGAGATACAGTGGATATAAATGAGAAAGGTATGATAGTTTGTGTTAGATGCAAGAACTTTAACTGTTCAGAGGGTGGAGGTCCACAGCAATGACAAGCTAGACTGGTCTCATAACACAGAGGAACTATATAAGAAAGTACAGAGTAGTCTCTTTTCTGCATAACACATCACTGGAACTGCTCTTTTTAGCCAAGTCCAAAGTTTTCTTTTTTTAGTTATTCTAGATTGTATTTGAGAAGGTGTTTGTTTCTCATAATATAATAATAACAATTGATCAGCAAACAAGTTGGCAGGGCTGATGGGAAATGCTCAAGTGGAGTTTGTAAACTGTGTAATTTGGACAAATTCAAACATCTGAAAATCAACAAACCATTGTAAGATATTTCAGATTTCTGCTGCATAAATACTTATAACCACTATCTTTGTAAATACAGAATGTGTATATTTTCTTCTTCAGGACTGATATACATGCTGCTGAAACATCTTGTGGACAAGCATAATCTTTACTTTGCATATCTGCCTGCTAAACTAGACAAGAAGATCCACTATGGTGCTATAAAGCAGGCTATGGCAGCACCTATTATTTGTCTCTTTTGGCTTTATTTTTTCTCCGTTATCAGATCAGGTACAGTATTAAATAAAGATTTTTATTTGTGCTGTTGGTGACCACTTAAATGTTTTCATAATCATGTTTCCTTTTACATAATTGTGTTTTATTGTGCTTGCATTATTCACTTGAGAATATACATGTCATGTCCAAATACAACTGCTAAAAAAGAGTTTCTTTACACTGTCATAAATGTATAAAGGTCATACATATGATTGTGACATAAATAAAAAAAATAAAGAGACTTTCTAGTATGGCAATAGAAACATAGCTGGTTTAAAATTGAGTGCTTCTCAGAGTTGTCAATATTTTAGTCTACTGAACTTTTTGCTTATTTGTTTAACCAAGAAAAGGAGACCTGCTTATAAATATGGTTGCCTTTTGGCAGTGACCACAACTTTGAACTTTATTTTTAAAAATGTTTTCATTTTACTTTTAAGGAAACTGAGAATAAATTGTGTGGTCATATTCATAAACCCCCACACACCGCAGACCAGAGTGGCACGTTGGCGTCGGAGGGGGTGCCAAAATAAGATGTCTCAGGGTGCCGTGGTGGACCCTGGGAACACAGTAGGACCCTCTCTGGGGACGTGCTGCCCTTTCGGGAAGTGCCGCTCGGACCAACATGTCTTCGCTAGCGGTGGGACGACGCCCAGGAGGACTGGAGGAGGGCTTGTGCCTTCTCCAGACCGCGAGGGGGCATCCGCCCTGGTTGTGTTGGGGGCCTCGGGTAAAGGGCTTGGAAGCCCAGCCCTGTAGGGACCCGTGGCCACCGGCAGGCGGCGCCCCGGTGCCTGAATATCCCATGGAGCCCAGCACTATATATATATATATATATATATATATATATATATATATATATATATATATATGGATATATATATATATATATATATGTGTATATATATATATATATATATATATATATATGTATATATATATATATGTGTATATGTGTATATATATATATATATATATATGGATATATATGTATATGTATGTATGTGTGTGTGTGTGTATATATATATATATATGGTCCATCCAAAAGAATTAAAGGAACACTTTTTAATCAGAGTATAGCATAAAGTCAATGAAACTTATGAGATATTAATCTGGTCAGTTAAGTAGCAGAGGGGTTTGTTAATCAGTTTCAGCTGCTGTGGTGTTAATGAAATTAACAACAGATGCACTAGAGGGGCAACAATGAGATGACCCCCAAAACAGGAATGGTTTAACATGTGGAGGCCACTGACATTTTTCCCTCCTCATCTTTTCTGACTGTTTCCTCACTAGTTTTGCATTTGGATACAGTCAGTGTCACTACTGGTAGCATAAGGCGATACCTGGACCCTACAGAGGTTGCACAGGTAGTCCAACTTCTCCAGGATGGCACATCAATATGTGTCATTGCCAGAAGGTTTGCTGTGTCTCCCTGCACAGTCTCAAGGGCATGGAGGAGATTCTAGGAGACAAGCAGTTACTCTAGGAGAGCTGGAGAGGGCCGTAGACGGTCCATAACCCATCAGCAGGACCAGTATCTGCTCCTTTGGGCAAGGAGGAACAGGATGAGCACTGCCAGAGCCCTACAAAATGACCTCCAGCAGGCCACTGGTGTGAATGTCTCTGACCAAACAACCAGAAAGACTTCATGAGGGTGACCCAAGGGCCCCATGTCCTCTAATGGGCCCTGAGCTCACTGCACAGCAGCATGCAGCTCGATTGGCATTCGCCATAGAATACCAGAATTGGCAGATGCACCACTGGTGCCCTGTGATGATTGTCTGGGGAGGCATATCCATGGAGGGTCACACAGACCGCTACAGGCTTGACAAAGGCACCTTGGCTGCCATTAGGTATCAGGATGAAATCCTTGGACCCATTGTCAGACCCTATGCTGGTACAGTGGCTCCTGGTGCACTACAATTCCTGGCCTCATGTGGTGAGAGTATGCAGGCAGTTCCTGGAGGATGAAGGAATTGATACCATTGACTGGCCACCACACTTTCCTGACCTAAATCCAATAGAACACCTCTGGGACATTATGTTTTGGTCCATCCAATGCCACCAGGTTGCACCTCAGACTGTCCAGGAGCTCAGTGATGCCCTGGTCCAGATCTGGGAGGAGAACCCCCTATAAAACCATCTGTCATCTCATTAGAAGCATGCACCGATGTTGTCAGGCATGTATACAAGAACACAGGGGCCATACAAAGTGCTGCTTACAATTTTGAGTTGCTGCAATTAAATTTTGGCAAAATGGACTAGCCTGCCACATCATTTTTTCACTCTGATTTTTGGGGCGTCTTTGAATTCAGGGCTCTGTAGGTTGATCATTTTCATTTCCATCCTTTCGTTCCTAACACATTACCCAGTCTATATCAGTATAGATATCCAGGAGGATTTCTTTTTCCCATTGAGATCTGATGTGTTTTCACAGTGTTCCTTTAATTTTTTTGAGCAGTTACACATATACACATATACACCCTTTGGGGTGCGAGCAACTGTTGCTGGGGGTGCCAGACTCCATCAAGTAAGAAAAATGAAAAACATTATTTGTACAATATCTTAATTTATTTATCCACTAGGCTCACCCGCCTTTTAAGCAACCGACTTTTAAGTTGACCACTTCTTAAGGCAATTCAATATGTAGATGAATTTGATATTTTATACAAACTCATTAATTTGGTTATATTGCATTTGAGCAGTATTACTTTAATACATGTAGTTTCTGTTATTTTTGTGATGAAATTTAAACTTTTTTTCTATATTGAGGTCGCCCTTTTGAACCCCCCTGATATTTATTACGCGGTGAGGCATTTGTACTCCAACATTAATTATTTCCAGAGACATAATTTTGTCTATTTTTCCAGCGCATTGCGCACAAAAGCAAGGGAACGATGGGAGCACCAGAACTCTGCTCACATCATGTCGCTTCGTACCACAAGCTGCAAGTAGTAAGTCTGTGATAAGCGGAATACCACTACGCTTTCCACTCACGGGACGGAAGGACAATCCTGAAAGCTTTTATATAGTAAGAAAGAAGAAGAAGATATCACACAGTCTGGAGTAGAAAATCATCTTTTACCTGGAAAAACGAAACTACAAAACCCATCGTGCTTTGCAAAATGGACGGGGCATGTGTGAAACTCCGCGCCTGCTTAGCACTCACGGGACGGAAGGACACCCGACCGCTTTTATATAGAAGGATTCCTAAATAATTAAATGGGCAGGCTATTTCGTATCAGTGCAATACGCTGCATGTTAAAACGGATGACTCCCGCTCTTACGTGCAAGTTTGCGTGGATATTATGAACTGTCGTATCTGTTCAGGTTCTATTTAAATTTTAAATAGAAGGAATTTTTATTTAGTCGACAGAAATATCTTTGGTAGGAATGTAAGTTAAATGTAGGAATCATTGCATAAATTTTTCTTCACCATAGAAATGTAAAGAGTAAATTCGCCTTACATTCCAACTAAAGATATTTGTGTCGACTAAATTGAACTTGAAAAGATATTTTTTCGAATGTGATTGCGCAATTCAGATCGAGTTGACGCACACTACATCGAGCCCGCGTGCTATTGTGGTTTCGCCTGTGTGCCTCAATAAGTTACCCTCCCCTCGCTGTTACTTTTTTACCATTCATCTAATGATTACACTGAGTATGGCTTTACCAAAGCAATCATTGATGGTGAATAAATTATCTATTATTTATAAAGCTTCAATTGGTGATCTGCGTTAACCGCATATTTTTTCTTATGTCTCAAACCAAGGGGATGCGAGGGTAAAATGAATCGGGAAGCGTTGATATATATGTATGTGTGTGTGTGTAATATATATATATATATATATATATATATATATATATATATATATATATATATATATATATATATATATAATATATACACCTGCGCTTCGCAGTGGAGAAGTAGTGTGTTAAAGAAGTTATGAAAAAGAAAAGGGAACATTTTAAAAATAATGTAACATGACTGTCAATATACAGTATCTGTTTTGTGAGTGTTGCTGTCATCAAGGATTTGATTATCATTATTTCTTTCAATCCGGTTCGTATTTGTAGGATGTGTTGTGTTAAAATTACATTCAGTGTTTGTCAATCGTTGTAAAGATAACAGGTTTCATTCATCGATTCGTTTTTTTTACTGCATCAATAAACAGCTCGTCTTCCTCTTTATCTGAGACCCAACACACTGCATGCACAAGTTTTTTTTTTTTTTTACACTGTCTTCCTTTAGCGGGACATTGACTTTTTCCACCGTGTGCTTTGTTTCCGCAGTAGCTGCAGTTATGAATATGCTTGTATGTGTCACACGCTTCATATTTTTGTGCTGCCTTCTCAATTGTGTAATTCGTTTTTTGTTCAGCGCTATTTGGAACTGTTGCTTTTTGTCTGTGCACTGCGTCAGTTCATGTGAGCCACTCAGTGTACATGCATCGAAGGTTCCCAGCTGTGCTGGTGCCATCTCGTGTGATGTCCACGGCTGTATTTAATGTTAGCTAAGACCCGGCACTTAAAAGTTTCTCTCGCAGTTTCGCTGAGTTTGTGCCAAACACCACCCTGACCATCTCATCTTCATCCGCATAAGCACAGTCCTTCACCCGTGAATATTTAGCGGCAGTGTTTCTATTGGATTGCCGCTGATGGACGGCCTTATATGGGCAGACACTAAATTACGTGGGATGCGTAACTTCGCCTCCCACGGGCATCGAGCAGAAGTCTAATATAGTATATGGACGAAAAAATAGGTTCCAGTTATGACCATTATGCGTAGAATTTGGAAATGAAACATGCCCAACTTTTGTAAGTAAGCTGTAAGGAATGAGCCTGTCAAATTTCAGCCTTCTACCTACACGGGAAGTTGGAGAATTAGTGATAAGTCAGTGAGTGAGTGAGTAAGTCAGTGAGGGCTTTGCCTTTTATTAGTATAGATTAATGAAGTAAATGTAACCAACAGTACATGTCTGCAGTACTTCAAGCTGGGCTATATACAGTATATTTCTCCTATTAAGTACGAGGTAGAACTGAAAAATTTCAAGAATCCGTCCATAGCAGGGGAGTAGTGTGCAGTCATCGACTATGTTGGTAATTATCGTATGCCAACTTTCTTATTAAAGCAGTCTGCTAAGTGGCATTGTGCTGTGCTGATCAAGTGTATTTCTGACATTTTTTCTACAATTGTGTGTGTGACTTTGCATTTTTCGACATTAACACACCTGTTAACACATTTATGCCTAAGGTTGAATTTTTTGAGTTTGTGCATGAAATTCACATACAGTGGAACCTCGGTTTACGAGTGTTTTGTAAGACGAGCAAATTTTTAAATAAATTTTGACATGATAAACGAGCGATGTCTTGCAATACGAGCAGCATGGATACACTTGTCTGCTTAGCGTCATTTGATCACAACTGAGCTGATGGTGGTTCTCTCTCACGTGCAAGCGTCTCTCTCTCTCTCCTTATCTCTCTTCTTATCTCTCTCGCTCGCACAGCCCGTCTCTCTCTCTCTCTTCTTATCTCTCTCGCTCACTCCGTCTCTCTCTCTCCTTAGCGCGCTCGCTTCTCTCTCTCTCTCTCTCTCTCTCCTTAGCTCGCTCGCACTTGTCTCTCTCTGTCCTCTCTCTCTCTCTCTCTCTTCTTTTGAGAGCAATTGTCTCCTATTCTCCGTCTGAGTCTGTGTGCCTCACTCATATAGTCAACATCCGTACGAGCGTATACTGTTTACTACAGCATTGTGACTGTGTGTGTGTGTGTGCGCTGTGAAGTGCGAGTCCCCATCTTGCGCCCCAAAACACGAAGCTGAGTCTCAGTACTTTAACAACACCTTCAGCTTGAAACAGCAACAGCGCTGTTATTTATTTATTGTAGCGGGATCTTTATAATGTTCCTTGCATCACCCATTGATGGCAGGCGCTTATAGCATGTCTGTGATCTTTTTGGATGCGCTTATACGGCGAACTGCTACAGCGCTGGGAGACTGCGATTGCTTTGGGACACTCTTCTGTGTGTCGTCCCATTGGGTGGAATCCCACATGAGTTTAGAAACTCACTCACACCAGCCATGATTCTTTTTAAAGGTAAAGTGTAGGTTAATTTGTTTTATGTATTTTTACTTTATATTTTGTATTAATCATTTTTATATGAATAGTTTTGGGTTGTGGAACAAATCATCTGAGTTTCCATTATTTCTTATGGGGATATTCGCTTTGATATACGACTGCTTTGGATTGCGAGCACGTTTCCGGAACGAATTATGCTCGGAAACCGAGGTTCCACTGTATGTTGCGTAGAAAAATATAAGGAACAAGAATTTGAAGAGAAAAAAAAATTATTACATTCCATTGTTGAGTTATGTGGCGTTCCAAAATTGGAACACTAGGCAAATCCACTTCTTACATTATACATAACATATACAATTACCTGACTGTCGTTCCAATAATGGAACACTAGGCATTAATGGGTTAATATTCCCAGTGAACAGGCTGTTGGTTGTTAATTTGTAGTGATGAGCGAGCACCAAAGTGTTTGGGTATTCGGTCCGAACACATTGCGATGTTCGTGTGCTCTACTGAGCACCTGAGTATAATGTAAGTCAATGGGAGACAACCAGGCACCCCCTGCTCTGAAGAGGGGAGGGTGTCTGGTCCATTGGAAAAGGTCAGAAAGTGACAGAAACACAACCCAAATGGACCGGGAACAGCATGGGGACGATGTCTGGATGCATTTTGGACTCCCAAGTAAGCTGCAGGGAACCAGTTTGTCCGAGTTGTACGCCACTTTTACAGATCAGTTTTACAGGAAAAATGATACTCTAAAACATTATATGCCAGTGCCTGCAGGTGAGCTGACGCTCTAAAACATTATATAACAGTGCCTGCATATGTAGCACCCGATGTGGTGTTCCGGCCAGCCAATCACTGTATTGCCAGCACCTGACATGGCTACTGGCATTACAGTGAGTGCAGTACTTACCTGCCCCTTGATTGGCTGTCTCCAATCTGCAAAACGTGATGTTCGGCTGAGCATGCTCGCTCATCACTATTAATTTGCACTAGCAAAATCCCCAGATATTACTCCTTTGTGAATTCTTTTTATTCCTGAAATTAAAATTGAGATTACAGGAAAGACTATTTACTACCATGGAAGAAATCTAGGAAAAAATTACAGGGGGCTCTAGACATGGTAAAAATGGAATGGAAAAAGTGTTTAGACAAGTATATGATGGTGACTAAAATGGAATTACTGTAAGTTATATAAAGAGTATTTTGCTTTTTGATAAAAACAATTCTGGAAATTTTTGGGCCCTCATCCCCAATATTTCACAAATAAATTCCTGTGTGTGAAAATTTGCTGCTTTTGAACTCAAACAAGCTTTAAATAATCCCTGGTTCTTTGCACGCTCCCCCTTGAGAAAGACAGGGACTAAGAACTCATCTCAGTTTGAACTTCTAGTACCACTACACAGTTTCTTGTCATGTGTTATATGTATGAATTGGTTTGTTTTATGCCTTGCTGTTCAGCCTTTGTTTGGTTTTAGCTTGTGAACAAGTCGGAGAGCATTTGGTCACTGATGCTGTCATATGAATCAGACTTGCCAATAAAAATAATTGGGAAGATTTAGCAATTACAATAAACATAATTTAAAAACAATAAACTTTTCATGTAACTTGTACATAAGTTTTCTTTTTTCATGGTTAACAGTAACTAATTTTTTTATATTTTATTTTGTTTCAGGATTTTTGGCATCCACATCTCTCTTCACTTTTATCGTTCTCTGTATTGTTATTTTTCTTGCCTTGAGCTACACTTGTTTTGAAAATTTTAAGTACCTCAGTCCACATAATTATGAGGTATGTTTCTTTGATATAAAAACACTGAGATAGATGGACGTTGTTTATTATACTCTTTGATGTTTTTCATTCTGTATACAGTTTAGTAAATACTGAAATACTGGGTCTTCTGTCATTTATGTAGTGTTTGTTTTGAATCTAGACTAAATGGGACATTTGATAAATATGGTATATATTTTGTCTGATTTACTTTTGAGTAATTATAATGTCAAAAATGTGGAGTACTTCACATCAAGTTGTTTTTTCTTTTGTCTGCAGGTGAAGGAAAGCTCAGACAAAGAAGATATGTCGGATGGAAATTGTAAAGATGCTGTAAGCGCTTACTGTTTTTATCACAGTAATCCTTTCTCAGTATTTAATTTTTCATACAATCCATTCCTCATTTGTTGCTGTCTGGTGTGGCACTGCACTTGTACCTAAGAGTGTGTGAAGTAATAGGTTGTAAATAGGAAAGACAAGGAGAGTTGATTCAGGCATGCAGAGCAAAATGTGGAAAATAATGGGGCAAACCTCACATTAATGGACTTTAAGGAGAAGTTATTAAAGACAAATGGATGGCACAAGAGAAATGAGGCTTAGCTCTAGAGACATCAGACTGTGAAGTATAGATGAAGGAAGTTTGCATGTTTCCAGCCTTTAGAAATACACACAGAGTGATCATTAAACTGGGATGGGTGGCAGCAACAGTTCTAAACAAAACTTTGTCTTCTGTGACACTTTATTTGAAGAAATGCTTGTTTGAAGAGACTAATTATTACTGTTGTTATTTTTTAAGATATATGCTCCAGAGGTTCTACATAAACCTAACGAGACTACGCCATTAGATCATCAAGGCCAAACCTCTTATGGAACTACAGAGGGAAACCCCAGTTCAGCATTGGATAAAGATGAAGCTTACTTGTTAGAATAAAGAAACCCTAAAAAGTAATATCAATTTACTGTCCATTCATGGGGATTTCTTGGTAGTGGGCTGAACGTGGCCTGTGATGCTGTAAAAGACTGTTAACATGAGGTGATAATTTCCAACACTAATTCTGACTGAATGTTGCTAGCAGATAAGAATTAGCAGTGAAATGGTAGGGCTAATTTTAAGCACCATTAAATTAGTATAGTTTTTTCTCTATGAACAATTAATGCTTTTAAATTTGTAAAATATATTTTTCTACTTTTTATGCACTAAAGCCCAAAATGTATACTAAAAGCATTATGTAAGACACAAATGAAGTCCTGTGTAAATATGTAAAAGTAAATTAGAAATATCATTGTGACAGATTTTTTCAAAGTCAATATAAAGATGTTCTATCAGATGTATTTACACAAGAGAAATAAATGTTAAATTAAATATGACAGAAGGAATTTTAAAGTTTACAATGTATTTATTTACTGGTTCTACTGTTGCATAACTCAAAGAGGAAATGAATGACTACGGTTTTTTGTTTTTATTTTATTTTAAGTTTTATTTTACCAAAGTGGCTGGAGTAATCATGTTGCTCTCCTTTTTGGAGAATTGTGATGAAAATGTGTCACAGTCATTTGTAAAATTTAATAACAAAAAAGGAAAACCTGGTGTAGTGAAGCATATGGAAGTTATTTCAATAATAATAAAGAATAAACTCAAACTTGAAGGTTATGTATGCTTTAGATTTTAGTTAATGTTTCTCCTAAGATATTAGAATGGACAAGGTACACTATCCACGTAGCCTTAGCATTGGTCCAATTGTTGGGCCAATCATGGTGGTTGTAGCACCTCAAACAGCTGCCCTCCTCACCCTTTCACATATTTCAGACTTTAGAGTTTACAGAGTGTTATGATAAACTGAAAAAATGTGGGAAACACTTCCGTACCTTTTTTAAAGAGAGGTTAAAAGGAGTAGGATGAAACATATTTATTGTTGTAGAAAGGCCACAAATATAACTCATACCACAAATAACACTTTACAAAAATGGAGCACAGAAGGCCATCTTTGAATTCAATGCGCATTGGGCTTTGAAAAATGAGGAGTGACAGGAAAAGAAGCCCATGCTGGGTTCCACTCCTATTGGGTCAGAACAGTGGGTGATCATCAAAAGCTGCTAACTGCAGACTAATGACAATGTCACATGGTCTGGCAAATTTTCATTTCTGCTGCAGCATGCAGATAGGTCAAAATTTGGCATAAACTATTTGGATCCTTTTTACCTTGTGTCAGTGGTACACGCTGGTACAGCTAGTGGAAATGTGTGGGGAATTAATTCTTGATACACATCAGGGGCCTCATGTATAACGTCGTGCGTAGAACTCGCACTATAACATGGCGTAAGCACAAAAGCCGAAATGTGCTTACGCACAGAAAAATCCAGATGCAGGAATCTGTGCGCATCTAACTTCCACGCCTTCCGCTACATAAATCCCGATCAGCGTGAAAACTAACGCCGTGCACGCCAATTTTGTAACGCCCCAAATCCTCCCAGAATTACGCCTATTTGAATATGCAAATCAATATAAATCGCCCTTAAGCGCAGCCTTCTGTGAAAAGACAATGGGAAAAGCACGGGGAAAATATAAGAATTTCAGCGAATACCAAGTGGAGGCAAAGGAAAAACATACTATTTGTTCAAATAAACCGTGGTATAATCAACAAAATGAAGTTGATCGAGTGACATAGCGTGTTGGAGAAACTTGAAAGCTCACATTCACAAAATCGCAGTGCCGGAAATAAAAAAGAAGTCACATATTAAAGTTGCCGTGAAAAGAAGAGTTGTAAGCCCACTGTCTGAGTGTCATATGAAAGTTTTAGGGTACAGAGAAAAAAGGCACACAGTGGGGAAAAAGCACGAAATGTCAACTTTAATCTCGAATTTTCCACTTTAATCACGTAGTTTATTTTGCCATTTAGTAGAACATTATAAACTTCATCTTAAAATCGTTTAATTAACCAGTTTCTCAAATCACGTAATTAAAGTAGCACGTTAAATGCTTTGTTTTGTATTTGATCTTCTACTCGTATGTGATCTATGTGTGTGAATCACTACTTGCTTCTTAAACTGGCTCTCTTCCTCCAACTGGACACAGAGTCCATTACATTTGTGATATTACAGCTCTCTGAATAACTAAAATACTGAGATGTATACATGATGTCATTTTCATGATGATAGGAGCTAAAGCATTTATTAAACATGTGTTTCATGAGCCTCGTGCTCATGACAAGCATTTATCTTTTGTCGAAATTTGTCGCTGCGCTTTTAGCTGTGTTGTTATTTTCTCTTTCTGTTTTATATTCAATATATATTGGCGTACGCCCAAGAGTCCTTGCTTTTCTTTCCCAAGTAACCGATCGCCATACAATCAGCTCTGTAATAGAAGTTAAGCCATCTGTAAGCTTAGCGCCGATTCTTCAAAACGTTTAAAGAACATTGAAATATCTTCGTAGTACATGTTTAATTATTCTATCCTTCACGACACTCCCAGTGAAGAATATAGATTACTTAAATGAAGTTAAAGTTTTATGTGTATAATTTAACAAACATATTTTGCTGCATTTCACCTTAAAATGATATCGCATCATATGTAAATACGCTTTATAAAGTGGCCCAGGTTGTGAGATATTATAACTGTAGTGCAAGTTTACAGTGGGGTGATTGTACTTATAAGTACAAACCGTTCTACAAGGAGCAATTGATTGAGTGCATTTAAAGTTCTTGGGATTAAACTGTTTCTGAACCGCGAGGTCCGTACAGGAAAGGCTTTAAAACATTTTGCAGTGGCTGAGACAGCGTGTCCTTAAAGCTGTATACCGATAATTCTCTTTCCGATCAGCTGCTGCTGTGATTCACACTCAGATACAGTGATATAAATACTCCGAGTCGTGCAGTGAGAGTAATATGGAAAAAGATGATCCGCTGTGGCAACTCCTAACGGGAGGAGCTGAAAGAAGAAGGTGCAGTGAGAGTAACAACGCTAAAGCAGTTATGGTATTTGGAATACTATGGCTGTTCCCTGGACCATTATATTGTTACGAGTTAATTACAATCAGATGCATTACACTAATAAACAATATGCGGTTAGTTTCAGTGTATTTATAAAGCCGCGTCATGAAAATAATGAGTAATCACACAAGAACAGTAGCACTGCTTTGACGCTGGGTGCCGCCAGTTTGCAAAACCGAGTGGAGAACTTGCGTATGACAAGGCATGAGGTACCGTGGAAAAGTGCGTGGCTTTACGCCAAGTGTAGGTTTTATACATCGCGATTTGAACGTGGAAAAGTTCTTACGCAACATTTCTGTGCGTACGCACCGTTTATACATGAGGCCCCAGGTCTTTTGACATTAACCCCAAGCATGACATGAGCTTAGAATTCTATATAAGCATGGTTAAGCTCAAGTCAGAATCGGGGTGACTTGTAATGTAAGCCTGAATGACTCTCAGGACAGTATTCATCTGCCATCTAATGAATGAAATAACCACAACAAATCATGAATATTTCAATTCAGTCTAATTTAACTAATTAATATTCATGAATGGGGTGGAGCCTTAAACCAAAAACACAAAGGCAAATGAAAAGCCATAAAGCCAGTTTTAGAACAAACTGAAACAGAACCATTGCTTGATTGGAACAGTAGTGATGATGATATGAAGTGGTCATCAGACATGACATGGACAGTAAAAATGATGCCTGTTCCATATATTCTGACCTGCCATGTTTTAATGTTTAATGTTGATGGGTAACCCTGGTCTAAAGATGTCTGTTGATCATGATTATCTGGACTTTTTACAATTTGTCAATGATGGTCTGGTGGAACGAACTGCTATGCTGAGCAGTATAAGAATAGCCATATTAAACCGTTTGCTTGTTGCAGTCACTGGCAGCCTGTTACTGCAGACAACATGTGGGTGTTTTTCAGTCTCTTGAAACTGCAGAGCATAGTGTGTAAATCAGTCCAGAGATGGTACTAGTCCACAATTCAGTTGTTGCAGATGCCCATTTTCAGCAAAGTTATATGTGTCATTTTTTATTCATTATGAAATACTTCCATTTTATTAACAATGACTATGGTGAAGCCAATCACCTAGCGCCAAAAATATACATGTTCCTGGCGAAAGTATTGACAAACGTCTTATGGATTACAAGGGAAGGCTTTCTTGGATACAGCACATCGCATCTAAATGGACACGATTTGGTACTGAGTTCTGCATCCTGTGAGAAACAAGCTCAGGATACATGTGGAATATTACAAAAAAATTGTTGACATCTACTCGAACAGTGCGTTAGTGAATGTTTTAGAACATAATCCAAGGAGACATATACACTAAACCTTCATCAGTACAGCTAGGGATATTAGAAACACCTTTCCTGCTATTACTATGTTGACATTTTGATATTTACACTTTTCTGTTACACATATTAGCATTTTTTTACTGTTGAGAAAATTCTGTGCTTTTCACTCTTTTCTGGGGTAAACATAATTCTCAGAAGGCTACTATCAACTGAGCTTCATTTGAATGTTACAGCATACTGAAGCATGGCTACCAACCACATGCACTGCTTCATAGCCAAGCATGCATTATACCGAGCTGGTCTCATGAACATGCCACTTCCTTTAGTTTAGTTAATTATCCTGCATGGTCATCATTTTTTCAAACCTTTGGGTGATGTTAAACACCTGCAGGAAGTGCATGATGCGATCAAGCTAGTATGAACCAAAATCTCTAAGGAACACTTTGAGTCCATGCCCTAAGGTTTTTTGGCTGTTCTTTGCATATACATAAATTATCACCAGAATCAAGGGACAGAGCCAATGGCATGTTGGAGGTAGACTTATATGCCAGTGTTGCAAGACAGTATGGATTACTCTGCTCTTTTGTGTCCCAGCTGTCAACAAGGTTTCAGCAGTTTGGCAGGACAGATGACCATCTACGATCTGGTGGTCCTCAATTAACCACACCAGATGAGAACTAACACATCACACTGATCCATCTGGGGGAGTATTCCAGATCTGCCACTGCGGCTAAAACCGCCAGCAGACACAATGCCCAAATCAGTCACAGGGCAGGAAGGCACAAGCTCCATCTTTCTGACCTTAGAGTTAGGTGATGTGTCAGAGGCTGTTTGCTAAACCTCCACGAAAACGTCTGTCCACATGTGGACACAAACGCACTATGGAATGGTAGTGTGCAAGTGCTCTCTTGACCAGCCTTCCCTCCTCTCCTTAACTTTACATGGCACCTTAGCGATCCCTGGAGATGCAACATCTGGAGAAGTGAAAGTCTGCCTGCCAGTGGACAGCAACTTCATCATGGTCTTCTGCAGGAATGGGATAACGCCAAATCACTGCAGTTTCAGCGGGACATTGGCTGTATTGGGCATAGTTGTTGGGCACTGGGGGACTGCAGTACAACTTTCTGGTAAAGGTCACAGTTGTTAACATGTTCCATTTTTTTTTGGTTGGTTGTACTATTTGTCTTCCTAATATTATCTTGTGTTTATTGCTATTTTAGCATGTTGAAATTCCAGTCCAACAATTGTTGGATTTCTGTTGTATTATCAATGTATCTTTATGTTGTCCTCTTGGGAATGGCCATGCACTGTATGTGACAAGGTATGAATGTACTTTGTTTAATATAAAAAATAACAGATGGACAAATTGGTTGCTAACAGAGTTCTTAGATATCCTGGAAAAGTTATGGAAAATGAAATATCACTTTCAAGACCTTGACAAGTTTTGAAAAATGATCAAGTGTTCATTGAATTTTGCAAAAGCCTTTTTTTTTTAAATACAGACAAGGTCTATGTCATATCATTTTGTAAATTAGCAAAATCTTACATTGAGTTTGTGATGTTGCTATTACTAAAGTTATTAGATCATCTCTTGAGAACATATTTGTGAGCCATAGTGATGGGCAGAGTTAAGCCATGTGAAACACTAAAACATCTGAAGTAATTGTGTTATAAAGCTGTTTGGAGGCTTTGATGCAGTCAAGTGCCCTTCACCGCAGACTGCAGAATGGGCTGTGTCTAAACATAGGTTAAGCTTAAGCTATGCATGATGGTAGTGATAGTTGTCAGGCTACAGCAACTGTAAGTGTGATACCGCTGATTACACTGTGGTTAAGGTTAAGGTTGTGGGATGGTTATCTGCCTCAAAAGAAGAAGTTTCATGAATGGGCAATTTTCATCATTTGCATGCAGCTTTCATCTTTCCTGTCTAGTGTAGAAGTTGGCAGGACCCAACCAATGAGACATATTAACCCTGCCCACATTTAGATATGCTCCATTTCGCATGCTACAGCAAAGACCTTGCCTTTGTATTAATGTTACAAAAACTGCTAATAAATTTGAATGCCGTTTTGTTAAACTTGTATTTTCTGCTGATTAGGATTGGCAATGACAGGAAGGGTTAGTCTGTGGCTTCCAATAACTCATGTGTTAAAAAAAGGCATTTACCAAACAACAAAGAACTTACAATAAAACAAAATAACCTTACTCTTAGTGCCCCCCTCTTCCGATAAATATTCCCCTTTTACATTTTATTATTATTATCTTTACAGTTATTAATATTATTAGTCTTTGTCCTTCCTTGAGATCACCTTTATTCGACTGCTGTTTGGGGTCCCACAGCCCCCAATGTTGTTTTCTTTGTTCTAACTTAAAAAACCCAGTAGATGTAAAATAAAGGGTTAACCCTCTACTTTGTCAACAAATAGGTGAGCACTTTTGAGAAAGAAGATGTACAGTGATCCCTCGCTATATCACGCTTCGACTTTCGCGGCTTCACTCTATCACGATTTTTTTCTCATACACGCTTACGTCACTACGCATGCGCTTTCTGAGAACTTTTATCTAAGCCCTACGATGGCTCCTAAACGTGCTGCTTTTTCTAAGCCTTCTGACAATAAAACTAAGTGCCGGAGGAAGATGCTTACTGTCCAGGAGAAGGTGAAACTCTTGGATATGACTAAAGATGGCAATACCCTACAAAAGCCTCCTCACGCATATGAAAAGACAGTGCCAGCAACTGCCTATCAAGATGTTCTTCAGCCGCACACCCGGACACCCACTGCCTACTCCTAGTACTTCTTCACTGAAGACAACAACGCACCTTCATAGGTTAGTGGTTGTGTGCAATTAAATGTACAGTACAATAATCTATTATATAAAAGTGTTTGGGATTGTCCTTCCATCCCGTGAGTGCAAAGCGTAGTGGTATTCCGCTTATTACAGACTTACTACATGCGGATTGAGGTACGAAGCAACGCGATGTGAGCAGAGTTCTAGTGCTCTCATCGTTCCCTTGCTTTTGTGCGCGATGCGCTGGAAAAATAGACCAAATTATGTCTCTGGAAATAATTAATGTTGATGGAGTACAAATGCCTCACCACGTAGTAAATATCAGGGGAAATGGTGCTTGCTTATTCTCATCTGTAGCTTATTTAGTGCATGAAACTCTGTCTTTAGCGGTACAGATTCGGGCTGACATTGTACGACTTTGGACAGGCACTTGAGGGGATAAAAAAAAAAACTTAGGTTTTCGGGAAATGTTATGAATGGGCACTTTGATGTTCTCATTCTCTACACTTACATGCCTGATGTACACACATGGAGTGCACAAAAATTGAGGATAAAAGTTGGTCGCCTTAAAAGGCAAGTAAGCCTAGTAATATGATATTTGTAACGTCTAATATGTCTTATTTTCTCTTATATATTGGGTAATACGAGTGTAATGGTGACTAAAGGGTGTTATTTCATGTCTAGAGAGCTCTAATAATGTTAAAAAACGTATTTAGAAGGTCGTAAACAGATTTTCTATACTCTAACTGCGAAAATATTCGCTTTATAAATAAAGAATCCTACTTCGCGAAAATTCATTTATCATGGTAGAGTCTGGAACGGATTAACCGTGATAAACGAGGGTTCACTGTAATCATTACATTGAATAATGAGATATTTCACTTATTAATACTTTTACATGGGTTTTGTTTTGTGCAACTCAATTAACATGTTCACTACAAAGAAAAATACTCTCACAGTCAAGTTTGTCACTAGCGCCGATTATGGCATCCTGTGGGCTTGGCTGACTAAGGTGGTTGCTTTTCATATTCTGCACGCAGTGTGGATCCGGGTTTAAGTCTAAGAGGCAATCATGGAGCCACCCAATTAGGTATTGTATATATTTATAGACTAAATTGACAACTAATTTTGAGAGATACTATGAAAGGATTGCATGAGATATCTCTGCTCTGCTGTGGAAACATCTCCAGTTAGAATTGCCACCAGAAATTCCAAGAATAATCTGCAGAAGGCCATCTGAGGTGTATGCACCCTGCTGTTGTAAAGGGTGATAACAACCCTACTTTGTCAGATTAGGCTGAACTCATCTTGCCGCTGGCTCAGCTCACTTTGCCGGGCCCACAGTGCAAACCTAGCAAACTGGGCCGAGGCCGAGAGACTACGAGACACGGCACAGATGCAGTCAGCAGCATGCTGTTACACACACTGGACACTTCAAGGTAAGCATTGTTAGTACTGGGTGATCTGCTCTTTGTAGTTAATATCTACTGTTTATTTAATGTGTAATGTGAACAAAAACACATACTGCATAACTAATTACAACTGATATTGAAACTGAACAAAAAATCCATCTACATCCTAAATCAAACAAAACCACTACGGACTGTTTTATTTGCATCTATCTTTTTCATTAACGTTAATAACATTCAACTGTTTCTACTCAATGGATTCCCATGTATATGCTTGGGTACAAGTTAGTCAAGTTGCCACACCCACTATACAACGAAACAGCTCAGGATCCTGGTTTGCAACCCCCCAGGCAGACACGCGGTCCAGTCCCACCCTCCAGAAATGACCCTCTATCTGCTGCAGCCAGGTGTTACGTGGGCGACCCCTTGGCCTGGTCCAGCCACTTGGGTCCCCAACAATGAGGATCTTATGAGCTGGATCACCCTCTGAGAAATGTGCCTCATGGCCTTAGTGCTGTAACTGACGCTCCCTCACAATGCAGGTAATGTGCCTCATTCGGGACTCCATGAGCAACTGCTCATTCGACACAAAGTCAAACCAACAGTACCCAAGTATTCTCTAGAGAGACACAGTACCAAAGGAGTCCAGTCTTTGTCTCAGGTCACTGGATAGCGTCCATGTCTCGCAATCATATAGCAAGACAGGAAGCACCAGGACTCTAAAGACTTTGTCCTTTTGCATAGATATTGGGAGCGCCACAAAACCCTTTCCAGTGACCTCATGACCCCCCACGCTCTCCCAATCCGTCTACTGACTTCATAGGAAGAGTCACCAGAGACATGAATGTCACTACCAAGGTAAGTAAACATCACAACAAGGTCAACACTCTCTCTGCAGACAGACACACTGCTGATGGCTGTGCCCAAGATGTCATTAAAGGCCTGGATCTTGGTTTTTATCCAGGACACTCGCAAGCCCAGACACTCAGACTCCTCACTCAGTCTCTTGAGTGCCCCGATCAGAGCCTCCATTGACTCCGCGAAGATCACAGCATCGTCAGCAAAGTCAAGATCCATGAATCTTTCTTCACCAACAGATGCCCCACAGCCGCTGGACCCCACGACCTTGTCCAATACCCGGTCCATACAAGCACTGAACAGAGTAGGAGCAAGAACACACCCCTGACGAACCCCAGAATCAACTGCGAAAAACGCAGAGGTCCTGCCTCACAGTACCAGTGTACAGGCCGGCCTTGATATCCAGCAACTTCGAGGGGATCCCGCAAACCTTTAGGATGTCTTACAGGGCAGCTCGATCAACTGAGTCGAACACTTTAGCTAGGTACAATATAGATATTTACTGTATATATTTATTTTTATATATATTAATTAGATCCGGTTGATCAACTGTCAGCCTTTTAATGTATAAATACTTTGATTAGAAAGCCTTTTTCTGATACAAGTGAAGGTTTGTTTTGCACTTTAGTGGTTACATTTTTATTACCTGGTTTATTTTGTATTTAGTATAGTTATTTATTAGAAATGATCCTAGTATTAATTAATGAAAATAATCCAGGTAAATATCTTTGTTTTTGTTGATTATTCTGTGGAAAGCACCTTGAGTTGCATGTAAATGTATGATAAGATGCTATATAATAAAGTTATTGTTATTATTATTAAACAGATACAGTACTATGGACATCAACAGCAGCAGCCACTGTAGATGGCTGTGTGGTGTAAAGAGAACTCAGCAATTCATGTAACGGTCGGCATGCCGCAACAAACAGCAATGGAACACAAACATACAGATCTGCATTCAGAAAAGGTACCTGACTGCCAGCAACATTCCTCCTTGTGAACACGTTCTTTCTTTGTCTGTATAGGTGATCAGTAACAAAGTCATCTTAATCATAGTATAACAAACCATTCTCTTAAATAAAAATGATTATTCTCCTGTCTCCTAACCTAACACTTACACAAGAATAATCCCAGTCACTAACACATTTACCGTGTCTCTGTCCTTTAACAGTCATGTTGCCCAAAGTATGCACAAATTTCACCTGATTAATATTTAATAACTCACACCCCTGCCAATCTACCTATGGCTGGTAGAGTTACCCATAACGACAACTGAAATTGTCAGACAAATCTTTAGTTTTATTATACAGTATGGTGAAGTGCATTAGGTGTCCGTGACAGGGCAGGGTTTTTTTGTTTTAAAATAGTGCAGCCCAGGCGTATGGGTGTAGGTAATAGACGTGCGGCCACTGAGTGCTAAAGTGAGAATACAGTTGTACTTGAAAGTTTGTGAACCCTTTAGAATTTTCTATATTTCTGCATAAATATGACCTAAAACATCATCAGATTTTCACTCAAGTCCAAAAAGTAGATCAAGAGAAACCAGTTAAACAAATGAGACAAAAATATTATACTTGGTCATTTATTTATTGAGGAAAATGATCGAATATTACATATTTGTGAGTGGCAAACGTATGTGAACCTCTAGGATTAGCAGTTAGTTTGAAGTTGAAATTAGAGTCAGGTGTTTTCAATCAATGAGATGACAATCAGGTGTGAGTGGACACCCTGTGTTATTTAAAGAACAGGAATCTATCAAAGTCTGCTCTTCACAACACGTTTGTGGAAGTGTATCATAGCACAAACAATGGAGAATTCCGAGGAAATAAAGAGTTGTTGATTCTCATCAGGTTACAAAACCATCTCTAAAGAGTTTAGACTCCACCAATCCACAGTCAAACAGATTGTGTACAAATGGAGGAAATTCAAGACCATTGTTACCCTCCCCAGCAGTGGTCGACCAACAAAGATCACTCCAAGAGCAAGGCGTTTAATAGTCGGCGAGGTCACAAAGGACCCCAGGGTAACTTCTAAGCAACTGAAGGCCTCTCTCACATTGGCTAATGTTCATGTTCATGAGTCCACCATCAGGAGAACACTGAACAACAATGGTGTGCATGGCAGGGTTGCAAGGAGAAGCCACTGCTCTCC
Organism: Polypterus senegalus; assembly: GCF_016835505.1. Classification (NCBI taxonomy): domain Eukaryota; kingdom Metazoa; phylum Chordata; class Cladistia; order Polypteriformes; family Polypteridae; genus Polypterus; species Polypterus senegalus. The sequence goes on from NC_053156.1 coordinate 173,682,946, forward strand.
AAAAAAAAACATTGCTGCTCATCTGCAGTTTGTTAAAAATCACATGGACAAACCAGAAGGCTACTGGAAGAATGTTTTGTGGACAGATGAGACCAAAATAGGACTTTTTGGTTTAAATGAAAAGCGTTATGTTTGGAGAAAGGAAAACACTTCATTCCAGCATAAGAACCTTATCCCATCTGTGAAACATGGTGGTGGTAGTATCATGGATTGAGCCTGTTTTGCTGCATCTGGGCCAGAATGGCTTGCCTTCATTGATGGAACAATGAATTCTGAATTATATCAGAGAATTCTAAAGGAAAATGTCAGGACACCTGCCCATGAACTGAATATCAAGAGAAGGTGGGTCATGCAGCAAGACAACAATCCTAAGCACTCAAGTTGTTCTACCAAAGAATAGTTAAAGAAAAATAAAGTTAATGTTTTGGAATGGCCAAGTCAAAGTCCTGACCTTAATCCAATCGAAATGTTGTGGAAGGACCTAAAGCAAGCAGTTAATGTGAGGAAACCCACCAACATCCCAGAGTTGAAGCTGTTCTGTATGGACGAATGGGCTAAAATTCCTCCAAGCTGGTGTGCAGAAATGATCAAAAGTTGCGGAAACGTTTAGTTGCAGTTATTGCTGCAAAGGGGGGTCACACCAGATACTGAAAACAAAGGTTCACATACTTTTGCCACTCACAAATATGTAATGTTCAATCATTTTCCTTAATAAATAAATGACCAAGTATAATATTTTTGTCTCATTTGTTTAACTGGTTTCTCTTTATCTACTTTTAGGACTTGAGTGAAAATCTGATGATGTTTTAGGTCATATTTATGCAGAAATATAGAAAATTCTAAAGGGTTCACAAACTTTTAAGCACAACTGTAACTTATATAGCACATTTTTATATAGTAATTAAAAGTGCTTTATATTAGTAAAAAAATAACAACAAAAAGGATATCAATTAATACAACCCGAAAAATACAATAAAACAAATTACAGGTGACGGTCATAAAAAAGTTGATTTATTTCAGTAATTCCATTCAAAAAGTGAAACTTGTATATTAGATTCAATTATTACACTCAGACTGATGTATTTCAAATGTTTATTTCTTTTAATTTTCATGATTATAACTGACAACTAATGAAAGTCCCAAATTCAGCATGTCGGAAAATTAGAATATTGTGAAAAGGTTCAATATTGAAGACACCTGGGGCCTCATGTATAAACGGTGCGTACACCCAAATGTTGCGTAAGAACTTTTCCACGTTCAAATCGCGATGTATAAAACCTACACTTGGCGTAAAGCCACGCACTTTTCCACGGTACCTCATACCTTGTCATACGCAAGTTCTCCACTCGGTTTTGCGGACTGGCGGCACCCAGCGTCAAAGCAGTGCTACTGTTCCTGTGTGGTTACTCATTATTTTCATGACGCGGCTTTATAAATACACCGAAACTAACCGCATATTGTTTATTAGTGTAATGCATCTGACTGTAATTAACTTGTAACAATATAATGGTCCAGGGAACAGCCATAGTATTCCAAATACCATAACTGCTTTAGCGTTGTTACTCTCACTTTTCCTTCTTCTTCTTCTTCTTTCAGCTCCTCCCGTTAGGAGTTGCCACAGCGGATCATCTTTTTCAATATTTCTCTCACTGCACCACTCAGAGTATTTATATCACTTGTATCTGAGTGTGAATCACAGCAGCAGCTGATCGGAAAGAGAATTATCGATATACAGCATCAAGGACATGCTGTCTCAGCCACTGCAAAATATTTTAAAGTCTTTCCTGTACGGACCTCGCGGTTCAGAAACAGTTTCATCCCAAGAACTTTAAATGCACTCAATCAATTGCTCCTTGTAGAACTGTTTGTACTTATAAGTACAATCGCCCCACTGTAAACTTGCACTACAGTTATAATATCTCACAACCTGAGCCACTTTATAAAGCGCGTATTTACATATGATGACAATATCATTTTTAAGGTGAAATGCAGCAAAATATGTTTACTAAATTATACAGATAAAACTTTAACTTCATTTAAATAATCTATATTCTTCACTGGGAGTGTCGTTAAGGATAGAATAATTAAACATGTACTACGAAGATATTTCAATGTTCTTTAAACGTTTTGAAGAATCGGCGCTAAGCTTACAGATGGCTTAACGTCTATTACAGAGCTGATTGTGTGGCGATCGGTTACTTGGGAAAAGAAAAGCAAGGACTGCAGTGGCGGCTACGCCAATATATATTGAATATAAAACAGAACGAGAAAATAACAACACAGCTAAAAACACAGCGACAAATTTCGGCAAAAGTTAAATGCTTGTGTCATGAGGACGAGGCGGCTATGCAGTGTCCGCAACGGACGTGGCCATCCATCGTGCATAAGCTACCTTACTGACATTGGCGAGTGAAGGAGCCACCCATTCTTCCTCTGCCCAGTGCCACCACAAGCATAGAGCCGCCCCGAGTACTGCTGCAGTAAATTATTTAATCGAAGTGAAACCATGTTTAATAACGTGCTTTAACTCCTATCATCATAAAAATGATATCCCGTATACATCTCAGTATTTTAGTTATTCAGAGAGCTGTAATATCACGAATGTAATGGATTCTGTGTCCAGTCGGAGGAATAGAGCCGGTTTAAGAAGCAACTAGTGATTCACACACATAGAGCACATAGAAGATCAAATACAAAACAAAGCATTTAACGTGCTACAGTACTTTAATTACGATGTGATTTGAGAAACTGGTTAAATGATTTTAAGATGAAGTTTATGATGTTCTACTTTAATGACAAAATAAACTACGTGATTAAAGTGGAAATTTCGAGATTGAAGTTGACATTTCGTGCTTTTTCTCCACTGTGTGCCTTTTTTTTCTCTGTACCCTAATAACTTTCATATGACACTCAGACAGTGGGCTACAACTCGCCTTTTCACGGCGACTTTGATATGTGACTTCTTTTTTATTTCCGGCACTGTGCGATTTTGTGAATGTGAGCTTTCAAGTTTCTCCAACACGCTATGTCACTCGATCAACTTCCTTTTGTTGATTATACCACGGTTTATTTGAACAAATAGTATGTTTTTCTTTTGCCTCCACTTGGTATTCGCTGAAGTTCTTATATTTCCCCCCATGCTTTTCTCATTGTCTTTTCACAGAAGGCTGAGCTTAAGGGCGATTTATATTGATTTGCAGGTTAGGCGTAATTCTGGGATGAGTTGGGGCGTTACATAATGCGCGTGCACGAGCGTTAGTTTTCACACTGATTGGGATTTATGTAGCGGAAGAACGTGGAAGTTGGAGTACGTACAGATTCCAGCATCTGGATTTTTCTGTGCATAAGCACATTTCGGCTTTTGTGCTTACACCATGTTATATTGAGTTCTTCACACGGCGTTATACATGAGGCCCCTGGTGCCACACTCTAATCAGCTAATTAACTCAAAACACCTGCAAAAGCCTTTAAATGTTCTCTCAGTCTAGTTCTGTAGGCTACACAATCATGGGGAAGACTGCTGACTTGACAGTTGTCCAAAGGACGACCATTGACACCTTGCACAAGGAGGGCAAGACACAAAAGGTCATTGCTAAAGAGGCTGGCTGTTCACAGAGCTCTGTGTCCAAGCACATTATTAGAGAGGAGAAGGGAAGGACAAGATGTGGTAGAAAAATAAGTGTACAAGCAATAGGGATAACCGCACCCTGGAGAGGATTGTGAAACAAAACCCATTCAAAACTGTGCAGGAGATTCACAAAGAGTGGACTGCAGCTGGAGTCAGTGCTTCAAGAACCACCACGCACAGACGTATGCAAGACATGGGTTTCAGCTGTCGCATTCCTTGTGTCAAGCCACTCTTGAACAAGAGACAGCGTCAGAAGCGTCTCGACTGGACTGCTGCTGAGTGGTCCAAAGTTATGTTCTCTGATGAAAGTAAATTTTGCATTTCCTTTGGAAATCAAGGTCCCAGAGTCTGGAGGAAGAGAGGAGAGGCACAGAATCCACGTTGCTTGAGGTCCAGTGTAACGTTTCCACAGTCAGTGATGGTTTGGGGTGCCATGTCATCTGCTGGTGTTGGTCCATTGTGTTTTCTGAGGTCCAAGGTCAACGCAACTGTCTACCAGGAAGTTTTAGAACACTTCATGCTTCCTGCTGCTGACGAACTTTATGGAGATGCAGATTTCATTTTCAAACAGGACCTGGCCCCTGCATACAGTGCCAAAGCTACCAGTTCCTGGTTTAAGGACCATGGTATCCCTGTTCTTGATTGGCCAGCAAACTCGCCTGACCTTAACCCCATAGAAAATCTATGGGGTATTGTGAAGAGGAAAATGCAATATGCCAGACCCAACAATTCAGAAGAGCTGAAGGCCACTATCAGAGCAACATGGGCTCTCATAACACCTGAGCATTGCCACAGACTGATCAACTCCATGACACGCTGCATTGCTGCAGTAATCCAGGCCAAAGGAGCCCCAACTAAATATTGAGTGCTGTACATGCTCATACTTTTCATGTTCATACCTTTCAGTTGGCCAACATTTCTAAAAAATCCTTTTTTTTGCATTGGTCTTAATTGATATTCTAATTTTCCGACATGCTGAATTTGGGACTTTCATTAGTTGTCAGTTATAATCATCAAAATTAAAAGAAATAAACATTTGAAATACATCAGTCTGTGTGTAATGAATTAATCTAATATACAGTGGAACCTCGGTTTACGAATAACTTGGTTTACGAGTGTTTTGCAAGACGAGCAAAAATTTTTAATAAATTTTGAATTAATAAACGAGCGATGTCTTGCAATACGAGCAGTATAGATACACTTTGTCTGCTGAGCGTCATGTGATCACAACTGAGCTGATGGTTCTTCTCTCTCTCTCCTTATCTCGCTCGCTTGCCCAGCACCTCTCTCTCTCCTTATCTTGCTTGCTTGCTTGCTCGCCCAGCGCGTCTCTCTCTCTCTCTCTCTCCTTATCTCGCTCGCCCAGCGTCTCTCTGTTTACAGCGCGTCTCTCTCTCTCTCCTTATCTCGCTCGCCCAGCGTCTCTCTGTTTACTACAGCATTGTGACCGAGTGTGTGTGCGCTGTGAAGTGTGAGTCCTCATCTTGCTCCCCAAAACACGAAGCTGAGTCTCAGTACTTTAACACTAGTTTTATTCAGCTTGAAACAGCAACAGCGCTGTTATTTATTGCAGCGGGATCTTTATAATGTTCCTTGTATGACCCATTGACGACAGGCGCTTATAGCATGTCTGCGATCTTTTTGGATGCGCTTATACGACGAACTGCTACAGCGCTGGGAGACTGCGATTGCTTTGGGACGCTCTTCCGCGTGTCTTCCTGTTGGGTGGAATCCCACATGAGTTTAGAAACTCACACCAGCCATGATTCTATTTAAAGGTAAAGTGTAGGTTAATTTGTTTTATGTATTTTTACTTTATATTTTGTAATCAATCATTTTTATATGAATAGTTTTGGGTTGTGGAACGAATCATCTGAGTGTCCATTATTTCTTATGGGGAAATTTGCTTTGATATACGAGTGCTTTGAATTGCGAGCATGTTTCCGGAACGAATTATGCTCGCAAACCAAGGTTCCACTGTACAAGTTTTACTGTTTGATTGTAATTACTGAAATAAATCAACTTTGTCATGATGTTCTAATTTTATGACCGGCACCTGTAGTAATTGATAAAGAAGAGTCTCTAAGTATGACTTAAATTACTGTTAACTAAACTCTGATAGTTCTAACGTTAAATGGCCAATGCTGTGGTCACTCCACTTTCCTTCTACAGTATAAAAGGAGGCATGAAACTGGCTGTCATTCCTAAACAGGCCCTTTGCACCCGATGCTGGTGGGACAGGCTGTGACCCCTGCAACCATGTAATGGAATACTAGCATAATGTTTTCAAACTTGTTGGTCTAGTTTTGGGTGATGGAGGTAGGAACCTATCTTGGCAGCATTGGGTTCAAGGCAAAGAACCAACTGGACAGGACACCAGGGCGTAAGAAAATAATCAGGTTTGTAAAATGAATGGAGGCATAGCCCTCATTCAGATTTGCTTGTACACTTCCATTTTTTGTGTAGTTAAATTTGTTTGGCTTTGTATAGTTTTTAATGTAGCTAGTTTTCAAATTCCAAACAATTTCGATCACTACTCCCTATTGGATTATTTATTAACCTTAATATTTTTCTTCTATTTGAATTAACGGACTGGTGATCTGCATCAAAAAAACGAACATATTGAATCAAAATGGTGAATTGTTACTCCAGTATTGCGTAACCATACTTTCCATGCTGTGATTTCCTAACACGAAACGTTCTTACATTTCCCAACCCACTATACTGATGAATCCTATAGAACAATGGAAGCTGCTAAAGACATAATGGCATGTTCATCAGTTGGCCTGTACCATTTTCAGAATCTGAGCTTTGACATGTTGGTGTCCAGTAGGATGTTAGTTTGTGTTACTTTTGCTAAAGCGGGTTTTGTTCACAATGCTATGGAGACCATGAGGCCTCTTGGAGGTTTTGGGTGACAGACTATCAGTTGGACATAATATCATCCATTTGGTAGCTTCCATGATAATAAAGCTGTCAGGTTATCCACATTTCTCATTCTGAGCTTCTACATCTATTGGGTGAGTGATTATTTTGCCTTTCAAGGTTGTTTAATCAGATTGGGATCCTTTTTTTTTTTTGCGTTCCAACATGTTTCAATGAGAAAGAAGGTTAATTTGTTTTAAATATTTTAGGAATGAATCATTAAGAAAGCCAGTTTTTGTTTTTATTAGTGCTGTACTTCATAGGCCATTAAAGCCACAGTATCTGACTCTGCCATTGTGACCTTTCTTTAACCGTGTTACTGTTAGTGAGACTAGAGTCTCGTCAAGGACTGTGCTGGATAACTGCATATTAGTAATGACTGCAACTTTGAATAAGCAGGGTCTACAAAGGAGAGGAACAGTAGTGACTACAGCTACTCTGTGGTAATAAAATTTGGTTGTGTAACAATTCACAAAATCAAGGGTGCTTCATTGGGTTGTATGTTAATATTTGCTTGCTCTGGTGGCAGGCAAAAATCAAAAGAAACAGAAGGTGCATTAAAAAGGTATTTAACCGTAACTACAGTTGGGATAATTAATACTAGAATTCCTGAAGCCTACGAAAAAACCCGTAATCCTGGCCCACCTTAGATCCCTTTGCACCTCTCCATTAGCGTCTTTTATTTTGTAAATGTGTCGATCAGCACAAGCAGCAAGTAGCCTGCTGTCCCATCCCCTGCCTTGATGGAGCTCAACTCTCCCAGCTCAAGCCAAGGCTCTTTATCTTGTGTGTGATGTTCCTGGAGTTGTATAGGGTAAATAATATAGTACAGTATATCGTTATTTGGGTGTCTACAAAGATCTGGATAAGTGTAGGATGAAAGAAAATGCGAGAAATGTTGAACACATACCTAAAGCAGAAACTTTTTCCATGTTATTCTAATAATGACGAGAAGTGTATAATGTGCAGACTTTACTCCAAATATCAAATAAACGTGTGCTTTTATTCAAGAATATAACCAAAGGAAAAAAAAAGCATTTGATTTACATGTGGCTGTCAATGAGTTAAAAACTCGAGCTCAAATGTCAGTCGGCAGGGAGATTACACATATTTTTGAATGGTGCAGAGGTAAGAACTGCAGCATTATAACTCGGAGGGCCTGAGTTCGAGACTGGGTGCTCCATGTTTTGAGTAGTGAGCTGCTATTATTATTATTATTATTATTATTATTTCTACAATATAATAAAAACATACATTTTATTCTCTCAGTGATGTTCACGTTGTACTGTACAACAAACTTTTCTCTCCCTCTTTGGAGTTAAATGCCATCAACTCATTCTTTTCACAAGAGCAGCACTATGGCTGATGCCTGCTCAGAACTGTTTGTTTGTTGTAGCATCAATTAAAGATATGATGCCCCGTGACCGCTATCAGACTGGACAAAGGCAGGACCGTAGCAACAGACAGCTTCTTCACAGTGGTTTACTCAGCTAATAGATTGCTGTAACACAACACAACTCTGCTTGACACCATAAGTAAAATGGGACTTCCACCTGCAGCTAAAGTCACTTCAGTACGCAAGCAATTTGCTACGCTAGTGTTTAGATCTGACAGTGCCGTGCTGTCCGTGCCCAAAAAGAAGAGGCAAGTTCATTGTACCACGAACGTCACTGAGAGAATAAAACTGAATAATAAAAAAACAAGAGCTAACTTTTGCAAGTAGCCAAAATTTGTTTTAAATTATATTGTAGAAATAATAATAATAATAATAGCAGCTCTCTACTCAAAACGTGGAGCGCCCAGTCTTGAACCCAGGGCCTTCTGGTTATAAGGCAGCAGTTCTTACCTCTGCACCATTCAAGAATACGTGTAAACCCCCTGTCGACTGACAGTTGAGCTTGCATTTTTAACTCATTCACAGCCACATGTAAATCAAATGCTTTTTTTTTTTTCTTTGGTTATACTCTTGAATAAAAGCGCACGTGTTTATTTGATATTTAGACTAAAGTCTTAAGGCACATTATACATGTCATGCCATTAATAGTATAACATGGAAAAAGTTTATGCTTTAGGAATTTGTTTAGCATTTCTTGCCTCACATTTTATCCTGCACTTACCCAGATCTTTGTAGACACGGAACACACATGAAGTGCATGTATTCCAAATAACGATGTACAGTAATCCCTCGCTATATCGCGCTTCGACTTTCGCGGATTCACTCTATCGTGGATTTTAAATGTAAGCACATCTAAATATATATCACGGATTTTTCGCTGATTTCTGCGGACAATGGGTCTTTTGATTTAAAGTACATGCTTCCTCAGTTTGTTTGCCCAGTTGATTTCATGCAAGGGACGCTATTGGCGGATGGCTTAGAAGCTACCCAATCAGAGAATGTATTACATATTAACTAAAACTCCTCAATGCTATAAGATATGAATCCCGCGCGTAGCTTCATTGTTTGCTTATCTCTGCCTCTATCTCACCCTTTCTGACATTCTCTGCCCCTGATGGAGGGGCTGTGAGCAGAGGTGCTGTTTGCACAGAAGCTGTTTGCCTAGTGGATACGGACGCTCCTCTAAGAAATGCCGCTTTATCGCGGTGCTTACAGAAGCACACGTATTGATTTTTTGATGGTTTGCTTTAATCTCTCTCTCTCTCTCTCTCTCTGACGTTCTCTGCACCTGACGGAGGAGATGTGAGCAGAGGGGCTGTTTGCACAGAGGCTGTTTGCTTAGAAGATACTGACGCTCCTCTAAAAAATGCAGTGGCAAACTTAAAAGCACAAGTATTGATTTTTTGATTGTTTGCTTTTCTTTGCGAGTGCTCTCTCTATCTCTCTGAAATTCTCTGCTCCTGAAGATAAGATCTATTTCCATTATTTTAATTGTGAGAAAGAACCGTCATCGCTGTCTTGTCATGGAGCACAGTTTAAACTTTTGACTAAAGGGTGTTATTTCATTTCTAGAGGGCTCTAATAATGTTAAAAGTGTGGGAGAGTTTATAAGGGCTTAAAATATATAAAAATAACCATACAAACATATGGTTTCTACTTCGCGGATTTTCATCTATCGCGGGGGGTTCTGGAACGCAACCCCCGCGATCGAGGAGGGATTACTGTACTGTATTATTTATCCTATACAACTCCAGGCACATCACACGCAGATAAAGCCTTGGCTTGAACTGGGAGAGTTGAGCTCTGTCAGGGCGGGGGATGGGACCGCATGCTTATGCTTACTGCTAGTGCTGATCGACACATTTACAAAACAAAAGACGCTAATGGAGAAGTGCGAAGGGATTTAAGGTGGGCCAGGATTATGAGTTTTTTTGTAGACTTCAGGTATTCTAGTGTTAAAAGGCCAAAAGAACATCACATTTTGACAACTTTTTCAAAATGACCACACTGATCAAAGATATTCAATCCAGCCAGCCTACCACAATGAGAACTTGTTTGGTGCACAGTGTAAACAGCTACAATTAGCCAAAAAACCTCTGAACATTTGACACATTGAAATCCTGTGAGGTCTGCATGGAACCGGTCATCTACTCATTTTGTCAGGTGACATGATGACCAGTTGAAGGAGGTCAGCCTTGAAACCAAACTGACTGTAGTGTTCATTATTTATTTTATTAATGTATGTATTTAAATGTAAATCATGCAAAATGACAGGCTTTACACTATATATCATTTACTAGGGTATTATTCCATAAGCTTGTGTGTGTCAAGAATAAGACATGGCTCTATTTTGTTCACTGACCTCCTGGACAGTAACATGAATTTGAAAGGCACTCCTAGAGTGCACCCCACACTTGTTGTTGAACTCCAAACTTTGATATCACTTACATCAAGCAGATTAACATCATTCTGGCCAAAAATCTTTGAATACCTATCAGACAGCCTTGGTGTCACAATAACTTCTAACCCATTAACATCTGTGTTTGGTGTACTCTGGGATGGGCTTAAAATGGAGAAGAACAAATTGATTGTAATCGCCTACGCTACATTAGCATTTAGACTTCTCCTCCTCAGCTAGAAGAATCCAAGCCCATCTGTAAATAGGTCAGTGGGTAACTGATGTTCTACACGGTTTGAAATTAGTGGAAATTAAATTCTGACTTAGTGGATCTGTTCAAAACCTTTTTTAAAATATCGCCAGATCTAATTATTCAAATTTTAGATTAAGCTTTTATATCAAGGAAACTATATTCTCCCTTCTTTGTAATTGTATGTAATGTTACTATCTTTGTTGTTAAAGTACAGTAAGTCTTGATTGTATGGAATGTTAAGTTCTTTAAATAAAATCTTCAAAAAGAAGAAGATTAAGCAAACTGGGGTGACAGGGACACGCTGCAAGGGGGTTGGTGGCATATGTGCTCCCCTGATCATTTACCATCCAAGGCAGTTGCCCATACTGCATATGCCATGAACTGCCATTGGGTCCGATCTTCCTTCCACATCCCAGGACATGCATGTCACCTTAAACAGAGACTCCAAATTGAGTGAGCCCTGCACTGTGTTCTGTACTTAAATGATGCAGAAAAAGTCGCCCTTCCGCATAATACAAGTGTCCATTTTTCTTTTTTGGAATCTAGGGGGCAAGTTAAAATTTCATGTACAATAATTTGTAGCCATTTTGTTTCTCCCTGCTGTTCTGATTTGTTTTTGTGAGGAAGTCCTCAGTGTCCAAACTTAGTTGTTTTAGGTTTACACATTTTTTACCTCATTTGGATTGTTCTGTTTGGACATAAAATAGGAGCGAATGACAGGAAAAACACTAAAAGGTTAGTGAAAAGAAACCAGCTAGAAAATGCCACATGGCATTACATACAGAAGGGTTTAGGGATGTAATTAACTGACTGGAAAGTTGGAGTATTTAACATTTCTTTTAGTTACTTCAAAGAGTCAGCTATTGCATTTTGGTTTATGAAATATTTTTGTAACAATAAGTAATTTTCAAAAATAACAATGATAATGGAAAGCATTGATTTATGTGTTCTGTTGTTAGTTGTGGAAGGTACTTTTGGAAAAATGTGCCTGAAGAGTTAAAATCTTTTGAATTCTCAAGGTAAAATTGTTTGCTGCTTTTGGACCATGATGGAGAGCAGCTCTGGAGTTTTGCTAGTAAATTCTCATCACAGTGAAATGTTGAATCGTTATGATGTCAGATGGATGAGTTTGTTTATAGTATAACATACTATAAATACCAAGCACCTACAGAATTCCTTTCCTCTTACATTCACTTCTAGATAAGTGACATTTGCTTTTTTATTTTTACAGTTCACTTACCTAAAGCAGCAGGAGAAGTGAGCCAGCTTGTATATGTGAACCTTCTATGCTATTTGACTAATTTGTGCTGGGTATTGATGAGCAAACACTGCGGTGTTTTCTTTGCCTCGGCAAAATGAATTGAAGTCAATGGGGAAGGACTAACTGCACTAGATTTGACTCGATTATAATGGTGCAGTCATCTTTAAAGTGTTCCTGAGGGCTAGGGAAATGTCTGGACCGATTGACGACCTGAGCTGTGAGGCTGCAGTGCCAACCACCGCACCACAATGCTTCGGTGAGATCAAAGAAGAAAGAACACAATCAGAAACGCATATTTCATCAAAACAAAGCAGAAATGCCGTAGACTGTCAGAAAAAATACTTTGGTTGTTTAATGTTGATTTATGTGAGTAACTGCTGCTTTGTGTGCTTTTTAGAAAACTGAGTTTTTGGAAAAATATTCAGCCCTGGAGAAAAGGAAAAAAAAAAAAAGTCATCCCTAAAAGAGAAAATTCAGAGTGGCGTGTCATGATTGAAGCTGCTGGCTTGTTCTGTGTTTTCAAGTTGCTCTGAAGGCTCTCCAAACTGTCTGTGCTGATGCGTTGCACTTTTTCTTCTATCAAAAGGATAAAAACATCTTGTAAATAATAACAACTCTTTCTTTCTTATTATTATTTCACAGAGTCTCCTGTGTAGGCTGACATCAGGCTTTTTCAAGGGTTGTTTTTATTCTCCATGTGGTTAATTATGCATGCATAGGGCATGCGCCTCCTTCTCTTACATTGACATGGAACTTGAAGCTCGACCTGCACATTTGGGGACAGGCAGAGTTAACTCGTTATTTTTGCTGTAAATATTTCATAAAAATAAAATTTGAGAACCTGTGTTATTTACCTGCTATCTGTTCAATGCTGTAAATTGAGTTAATCTACTGTAGACCGTACTCATGTGCCTTTATGGCTTTACATTTTATAGCATTTGCTTTTATGGAAAATGCAAAAAAAATTGGTATGAACACTGATGCTGTAGTAGTTCACCAGCTGCCTTAGCACCTTTGGTCTCCATGAAGTCTGCATGTTCTGTTTATACAGTATCTGCATGAGTTTTCTCTGCTAACCTTGAGTTTCCAAATCTGCAGTGTGTCCGCCAGTAGACTAGCGATACTGTGAGTGCAATGATGTGCCCTTCATAGTGCCAATCACTGTGTGACTTTGCCTCCATGAGATTAAAGAAGAAAGATCATAGTGAGAGATGTGGAACCTTCGTAACTAGTCTGCAGTGGAAATGATCAGCATTATATACACATATCCAATGTTGGCTGCTACATATTTTTGGGGGATGTCGATATGGCCTTGCAAAGCATTATGGGACTCTGAAAGAAAAAGTTCTTCTAAAGTGGCCAATTTATCAGTAAATAATTTGACGAACAAAGGTGACCACGAATGCAGCAAATTTGCTATGAATAACGCTTTGTCAAAATTCACTGATCAACGTTAGTGCTGGGCAAATACATGAGGAAAATAGCTGAAGGGCCTGACATTATATGCAAATGCACCTTAAAAAAAAAAAAGTACCCATGTCAGCTCTCAGGATGCCCGTTTTCTTCTGCTAGCTGTAACTAAATAACACTCTGACTGAATAATGTGTTGTGTTAGTCAGTCAGACCCACTGCCTGAGTATATGCTTATAGGGAACCCTGTATGATTACAGGGCTGATAACTCTTGGAAGGTTGTGCATTACTTCCATTTGCCTGCAGAGGTCCTTTCTTTAGAGACAACATTGGGATATCGCCGACAATTCATTCCAGCCAATACCCCCAGGCTGCCAGGTGGAGCTCTGCATGCAACATAGAGGTAACCCGAGTTCCTGCAGGGCATCATGGACAGTGGAGTTTTTTCATCACAGCCCTGCTGGATACCATGGAGACCTCCAGGGGGCGCTGCAGGAAGGCACAGAGACTTTGGTTTCACCTATGCCCTGGAAGTACGTCCGAGTCACATGAACAGGAGGAATGACGTACTTCCAGGGTGAAGAAAAGGGCTTTTTATTTGACCTGGAAGTGATAAGGAATCGTGGACTGAAGGTTGGGAAACACTTCCGGGTCAGGAACTATAAAAGGACTGTGGGAACTCCCAGACGACGAGCTGAGCTGGGTGGAAGGGTAGCAACGCGTCTAGGAATGGTGGATTGTATTATTGAGTATTGGTTATTGTTATTTATGATTATAGTGAAGAGGAGGGTGCTTTGTGCACTGTGCATTATTAATAAAGTCAATATTTGGACTTTTACCTCATGTCTGACGTTTTGGTCAAGGGTTCAAGGGAGCGATAGCGCCCCCTATCTGTCACACAACATAAACATCCCTTATAAATGTGGTTTCAAGCCAGGAATGTGAATGGTTTTTTTTTTTTTGGTGCTTGATTATGGTTATCTCTCTATTATAATAAAAAAAATCATGGGAGACGAGACTTTTTATTCTGCGATGAGACGTGATCCTTTGAAGTGAGACACTTTCACATCCCGCAAGATGAGACTTTGTGCCAAGAGATTTAACCACGCCCGGGGCCGGAAATAAAAGACAAAGAGTAGATGACAAAGTAGACCATCGTAAAGAATTCAAAAATGATGGCACAATACAAATGCAGAGCAGATTAGAGATAATGAGAGTATGAAAATTCAAAAGTCTCAAAAAATTATAGTAAAGATCGCATTACCGCAAACAAATGGAAATTATTACTCTGTGAAATAACGGAACAACGAAAAGAGATCGAATATATTGTTCAGATTTAAACTTGAAGTCAGAGACTTGGTGATCATCTAATTCGTGTTGCCATCAGGGAAAAGTAGTGTTTCTTCCCAATGAAGAGGCGTATCCATGAGAATTAAAAGATGTGTTGTTTAGTGAAAATGAAATCCCGCAAGAGAAAATTTCAAGCCCCGTGAGACAAAGAGATTTAGAAAGTCCTGTCCAAATCTAAAGCATTTACAACCACGCACACAGTTCAATCATTTCTCATTTGCGTGAATGCTATTGTCAGACACGGTTTTTGTAGAGAGAAAGAAACGATATTCACTCACGGGCAGTTATACGTTGCATTGTCATGATGTAATTGCAAACAAGGAATCAAAATTCAATGCAATCTTGAAGAAAAGTTAATTCCAAATATTGTTTTTACTGAAGTTTTAAAGTAAAAGTGAACATAATGCACATGTTCCCATGAAAAAAACAATCTCTTTAAATTATATTTCCGTAAAAAAAAACCCGGGGGTTGGCGAGCGAAGTGAGCAGGGGTCAGAGCCCCCTAGTATTCCAAATAATGATGTATTATTTACCCTATACAACTCCAGGCACCTCACTCCCAGATAAGCACACTTGAGCTCTGACAATTTTGTGACTGTCTTGGCTCCATCGGTGGAGGAGATGGGATAGCAGGCTACTTGCTGCTTGTGCGGATAGACACGTTTACAAAACAAAAGACACTGATGAAGAGGTGTGAAGGAATTTAAGGTGGCACAGGATTAAAAAAATTTTCGTAGGCTACAGGGATTCTAGTATTATACAGAAAGATGAGCCAAACCCAGCTTTTGAACTGGGATCTCAGGACTGCATTATATGAGGGGTTGTTCTCATTTTGTTAAAGGGGCTTCCTGGAAGATTAAGGTTTGCCTCCTCAGTGTTGAGACAGAAGGACAATACATAATGTACAATACAATAAATGTCTTTGCCCTGGATTATCCTACTAAAGGCCAGGTCATTTTCTGTCTTCAAGTAAATTTACATAATCTTAGCTAGTCTTGGCAGACACAGTACACTCCAGCAACACATCTCCAGTAAGTTGGTCCAACCAATCTGCAACTTGTCTCAGGATTTCATCTTTAGTTGAAGGGCAGGCTATGTGCATGACAGCTGAACCAATGGGTAAATATAATGAGGTACAAGGTACCCGGGCTCTGCATCGGTCTGTCGTGGTGAAAAAAGAGCTTAGCCTTATGGCAAAGCTCTCAATTTACCAGTCGATCTACGTTCCTACCCTCACCTATGGTCATGAGCTATGGGTAGCGACCGAAAGAATGAGATCGCGAATACAAGCTGAAGGCTGAAATGAGTTTCTTCCACAGGGTGTCTGGGCTTTCCCTTAAAGATAGGGTGAGAAGCTCAGTCATCCGGGAGGGGCTCAGAGTAGAGCCGCTACTCCTCCGCATCGAGAGGAGTCAGATGAGGTGGCTCGGGCATCTGATCAGGATGCCTCCTGGACGCCTCCTTGGTGAGGTGTTCCAGGCACGTCCAACCGGGAGGAGGCCCCGGGGAAGACCCAGGACACGCTGGAGGGACTATGTCTCCCGGCTGGCCTGGGAACGCCTTGGGATTCTCCCGGAAGAGCTGGAAGAAGTGGCTGGGGAGAGGGAAGTCTGGGCGTCTCTGCTCAAGCTGCTGCCCCCGCGACCTGATCTTGGATAAGCGGAAGAGGATGGATGGATGGATGGAGGTACCCGGGTGTTTCACACCTCGCAAATACAAGAGTGGCTCATCTTCTGGTGTCTTGTGTTATACGTACCATGATAGAATGAAAAAGAACAAATAATAGGCAGAGGTTGTGGCTGAACTTGCCATACCCGTAAATCTTTTGTATCGTGCTCCATCAGACAGCACAATATTAACTGTCAGATAAAAGGGATGGGCTCACGATACTTTGGAAATGTGAAACTGCGCTTGAAAGCCATCATGCAGTATTGTACTTTGAAATTCTCAGCAATTTCTAATTGTGTAAATTGACATACTTAAGTGACAGTGGATGATTGTAATGTGGTCATAGGGGCACCAACACCCTCCAATTATTTTAAAAACTCTAATTAGGTAATGTGATATAATCATGAAATAAATTTGTTTACTTCCACAATGTACCCACTGTATGACTTGCATTAAATTAAATTCTCTGTGAATGCCTATATTTCCTGAGTTAAGGGTTCCAACCAAATTAGAGTGTATACAAGTCCTTGATCTTTTGGCAAGCAGGTGACAAGAGGTTGCTCTTTAATTAGTTGCTTTCAGATTTTTCCGGGGATGTAACTCTCTGTTCTCTGGACACTCCCACATTTATTCACAGAAAATTAGTATTGTTTCAGTTTTTTTTTTTTTGATCTAATGTTATTAGACATTTGTTGATGCACTATTTCATGTTCACGTCAATAGTTCACACTCCACACCTGCCATTAATGTTACTACAGATGAGTGAGTACAACTTTACGGAGATGGCAACTTCAGGTGGAAATTCAGAAATCAAAGAAGATTTGGTTATTTCTTTAATGACACATCCCTTCATAAATCGTACACTTAAAGGAATAAAGAAATGAGATGGAGGATGAGCCTTAAACATCTTTCTGAAAAAAGCAAGTGTCATGATAGTAGCTCCAGTCATCTAGACAGGGGGATGAAGCCAATTAATGAAATGGCTCAGTTTCATCAGGAATTAATTGAGAAATATTTAGGCCTGAAGGAAAAGAGAGGAAAATGTTTGTTCAAGGAAATACAAGTATCCTGATTGAAAAGGCAGAATAAGATTTTTGACTTGTCCTGTGGGAGTAGTATAAGATGGGTTTGGGGGGGCAAGCAATGTTCTAAGATGTGGGGGGCTATGTTTCTCACAATGTGAATTTGTGCTTGGGTGAGATAGGTCTGGTAAACTTGCCTAGGACTGGGCAGACTGGCAGCAAGTATAGAATAAAATTAGAGTGGGAATGACTCTGTGAGTGTGGTAAATGAAAAACTAAAATGCAAGACTTTAAAAAAATCAGAGGCCTAGTGATTGTATGATGTGGATTTATGGAATACAGCAGAAAGGGCCACTCTATTTGCACAGGGAGAATAAGATTTGGTTTGGACTTGTGAATTGGATATGTCATAGGACAGATGGTAGTCCACGTTATTGGAAGATTACGGAGGTGGGGGTAAAGATATTATGGTGTGGGATTTGGCAGAATGGGGAACTGGGCAAGTTCGCAGTGGACTGGGCAATTTAGAGACAGGTGTAGTATAATATTTGGGTGGCAGGTGCACCTGTTCTTTTCCACATCTATACAGTGCTATTCTACACACAACCCCCCATAATGACAACGTGAAAAAAGTTTCCTTGAGATTTTTGCAAATTTATTAAAAATAAAAAAATTGAGAAATCACATGTACATAAGTATTCGCAGTCTTTGCCATGAAGCTCAAATTTGAGCTCAGGTGCATCCTGTTTCCCCTGATCATCCTTGAGATGTTTCTGCAGCTTAATTGGAGTCCACCTGTGGTAAATTCAGTTGATTGGACATGATTTGGAAAGGCACACACCTGTCTATATAAGGTCCCACAGTTGACAGTTCATGTCAGAGCATAAACCAAGTATGAAGTCAAAGGAATTGTCTGTAGACCTCCGAGACAGGATTGTCTCGAGGCACAAATCTGGGGAAGGTTACAAAAAAATTTCTGCTGCTTCGAAGGTCATAATGAGCAAAGTGGCCTCCATTATCTGTAAGTGGAAGAAGTTCAAAACCACAAGGACTCTTCCTAGAGCTGGCCGGCCATCTAAACTGAGCGATCGGGGGAGAAGGGCCTTAGTCAGGGAGGTGACCAAGAACCTGATGGTCACTCTGTCAGAGGTCCTCTGTGGAGAGAGAACAACCTTCCAAAAGGACAACCATCTCTGCAGCAATCCACCAATCAGGCCTGTATGGTAGAGTGGCCAGATGGAAGCCAGTCCTTAGTAAAAGGCACATGGCAGCCCACCTGGAGTTTGCCAAAAGGCACCTGAAAGACTCTCAGACCATGAGAAACAAAATTCTCTGGTCTGATGAGACAAAGATTGAACTCTTTGGTGTGAATGCCAGGCGTCACGTTTGGAGAAAACCAGGCACCGCTCATCACCAGGCCAATACCATCCCTACAGTGAAGCATGGTGGTGGCAGCATCATGCTGTGGGGATGTTTTTCAGCAGCAGGAACTGGGAGACTAGTCATGCTAAAGGGAAAGATGACTGCAGCAATGTACAGAGACATCCTGGATGAAAACCTGCTCCAGAGCGCTCTTGACCTCAGACTGGGGCGACGGTTCATCTTTCAGCAGGACAACGACCCTAAGCACACAGCCAAGATATCAAAGGAGTGGCTTCAGGACAACTCTGTGAATGTCCTTGAGTGGCCCAACCAGAGCCCAGACTTGAATCCGATTGAACATCTCTGGAGAGATCTTAAAATGGCTGTGCACCGACGCTTCTCATCCAACCTGATGGAACTTGAGAGGTGCTGCAAAGAGGAATGGGCGAAACTGGCCAAGGATAGGTGTGCCAAGCTTGTGGCATCATATTCAAAAAGACTTGAGGCTGTAACTGCTGCCAAAGGTGCATCGACAAAGTATTGAGCAAAGGCTGTGAATACTTATGTACATGTGATTTCTCAGTTTTTTTATTTTTAATAAATTTGCAAAAACCTCAAGTAAACTTTTTTCACGTTGTCATTATGGGGTGTTGGTGTGTAGAATTCTGAGGAAAAAAATGAATTTAATCGATTTTGGAATAAGGCTGTAACATAACAAAATGTGGAAAAAGTGATGTGCTGTGAATACTTCCTGGATGCACTGTAGGTCAAGTTGTAGTGGGGGCCACATGCACTATTATCCCATAGTCAGTTTGCGCTTCCTTAGGGTGTACATCAGGAAATGACACATCGCTGAGCGGTCCAGCACGGTAGGCAGAAAAGGCAAGGCATAACAGACTGGTCTTCCTTCCACTCTGCATTTTTAGAAGCATTCCTACTGGCGGATTATCAGGCTGTGGTGGAAGAGCAGTTAATGAACACCCGTCAGGAGCCTATGCAGCTCATTAGGAACACTGTGTACGAATTTTGTGCGCTGTGCTTGAAATGGAATCCCAGTATGTCAGAAGGCGACATTGTGAAGATATTGAGAAGATGGCCTATGGTTTGGACAGACAAACTGGGACACATGGCAGTAGTTCCTCATTATAAATACACTGTGGATGAGGTCCCTGTCTGGCTTAGGGCATAAAAGGCGTCTCCGATGAAAAGGAAGCTTAAAAAAAGAGAAGGGTCGAGCACATCTTGGAAGACAGTATACTTGAACCTTCATCCTCGGCTTGGGCGGCTCCAGTGGTATTGGTTCAGAAATGTAAAGGCACTTTTTGATTCTGTGTTGATTACAGGGGTCTGAATGCCAAAACCCATCATGACGCCTATCCCATCCCTTTAGTGCATGTAATATTGGAATCCTTGGGCTGTGCAGCTGTTTTTAGCACTCTGGTTCTTCAGTCTGGCTATTGGCAAGTGTGTTTGGGGGAAGCTAGTACGTGTATAGAGAAGACTACAGTTATCACTCCAGAAGGCTTGTTTCATTTTCGGGTAATGCCCTTTGGGCTTAAAAATGCTGGGGCTTGTTTTCAGAGATTAATGGAGCAAGTGCTAAGAGGGTTGATTGGGAAGACCTGCTATGTGTATACTGACAATATCATTGGCTTCTCTCCTTCATTGGAACAACATCTCCTGGACCTTAATAACATCTTCTACTGACTCAAGCAGGCTGAAATGACCTTGAACATGAATAAGTGCCCCTTCTTACAGTCCCACTTCACTTTCCTCGGGTATGTGATGTCAGCCAAAGGTGTCAAAGTGGACCTAGACAAGATCTCTGCCATTGTGGATTACCCTTCTCCTGTCAACATTAAAGCATTGCAATGCTTTCTCGGGATGGTAGGCTGGTTCCACAAAAATTATCCCTAAATTACCTGTCAATGCTGCCCCTTTACATCAGTTACCAAGGAAGGGAGTGCCATGGGAATGGACACCAGAATGCGAAGGTGATTTTAAGAACCTCAAAAGGGCAGTTTTGCATCTGCCTGTCCGGTTTCAACCCGATCTATGCCTTACCTTTCAAGTTGAAACATATGCCAGTGACTTAGGGCTTGGAGCTATCCTCACTCAGACCAAGGAGGGAGAAGAATGTACGAATGCATATGCTTCCCACTCCCTACATGGCCTGGGGCTCAACTATTCAGCCTCCGAAAAAGAATGTCTGGTGGTAGTTTGGGCTATTGAGAAATGGTGACATTTTCTTGTGGGGGTTCTGTTTGAAGTATATACTAACCACCGTGCCCTGCCATGGGCTTTTAAGTGCCCCACAACCTCACCCAGATTGACCTGGTGGGTTTTACGTCTTCAACAATTTACTTTTAGAGTGTTTTACTAGAAGGGGTGTGGAAATGTGGCACCAGATGCGCTTTCCCAGGTTTCCGGAACCACCAATAACTTATGCTGTGGCCCTTGTATCAACTCAATGGACAGACCTGCCTCAGGACCTTTAGGACATAGTTCAAGTGCAGTCAATCAGTCCAGTTTGTCAGGAGGTCCGGAATAACACTGAAACTTCAGGGTGTGTTACATTGCTGCGTGCCATCAAAATTGGGAGGAAACAAATATCAGCTTTTTGTCCCTGAATCACATGTGCCCTGGTTCCTTGCCTATTTCCACAACAGCCCTTTTGGTGGTCATATAGGTCGGCTGAAGACGTTAAAAAAGATATTAGAGGTAGCCTAGTGGTCAATGGTTAGGAAGGAGGTTTGGAAACACATAAAGACTTGTATTATATTTCAGCAGTATAAGTACCCATCTGGATTTCCAGCAGGCCCTCTTCAGTCCACAACAGTGAAAGAACCTGGAAAAGCTTGTGGGGCCGATCTAATGGGACCTATCTCAGTCAGTAAAATGAAAAAAAAACGTATTTAATGGTGGCAGTGGACTATTTTACTAAATGGGTAGAGCTGTTTGCCTTGCATGACGCCAAAACGTTTCACATTTGCTCTATCCTCAGAAGTGAAATTTTCACTTGCTGGGGAGTTCCCAGATTTATCGTCACAAATGGGGGGTCACAATTCACAAGCTCAGAGATGGACAGCTTTATGGTGGATTCAGGTGTTTAACACAAGAAGACCACGGCATACCCATCCTCAGGCTAACCTCTCAGAACGAGTGAACCACAGTTTGAAAACCATGCTTGCCTCCTATGTTGGGAACTGTCATCAAGACTGGGATCAAAATCTTCCCGAACTACACTTGGCCCTGAACTCCGCCTTTCATGAGGGTACTGGCAAGTCTCCTGCACAATTAGCTCTTGGAAGACAAATTCTTGGGCCATTAGAACGACATTTCACTCCACCATGCCCTGATACTACGCCATATCAGAAATTACAAGTATTAGAATGTCTAAAAAAATACGTTAGGGAACAGGTGGTGAAGTCTCAGGCCAAACAGGCATGGTACTACAATAAATGGAGAAAAGTAGTTTTCTATTCAGTGGGTGACCTGGTTTGGTTGAGGGTGCAGGTCCTCTCTAAGGCATCAAGTAAATTTGCTGGGAAGCTAGCTCCAAAATGGTTTGGCTCAGTTACAGTACTTAGCAAAGTAGGTCCTGTTGATTACCACATTCAATGGGCTACTGACACTGGGGTAAAAATGGATACAGTGCCTGTGACCAACATGGACCCCTATTTTGGCCCTTCACTTGGTCTGGGGGAGGGGAATATGTAGCAGGTGCCACATGTACTATTGTCCCGTAGTCAGTTTGCATCTCCTTAGGGTGTACAGCAAGAAGTGGGTTGCTGAGGGTTCCCCAAAAAATAGGAAAATACACCTTTAAGAGAAAGGCATACCGCGGATGGGACTGTTGGGGCTGAAGACGATTTACCTGGAAAAGAAGGGAAAGATAGAGAGAGAGAGAGACATTGAGTGGTGGAGCAAGGAGAAACAGCGAGTTAGCACCAAGAATTCACCTGCGTGCCATCTGCTGGAAGAAGGTTTTATTTTACTCAGAAAAAAGTGTATCAAAAATCAAAATTTACAAGTAAGGAGTGTGTCTGTTTGTAGGTCATTCCATTCAAATTGTAATCTGTTCTTCAACCTCTTCTTTGTTCTGTGTAGATGAGAAGACTGCTGCAGTGCCCAGGAAGTGCTCAGTACACAGAAGAGCAATGGAGTCAAACATCATTCATTTGTCCTTAGACCTTTCTTCATTCAGTGGAATTATTCTTAGTCCAGAACAAAAAGCTGCCCTGCAGAAATCAATGGTGATTTTGAAGAGAGATTATAAATTTAACCGGATTTTATTTTGGGGCAGAATACTAGGAACTAAAGCAGATTATTTTATAGTGAAAGGGCTTGGAAGTGATGAACTGAAAAGCAAGGCTTTTTTATACAGGTATGGAAAAACATTTTGATATATTGCAAGTATATATGTTAAACATCCTGAGCAAAGCATTCTAATTAAAAATAAGAATTAGGTTGCCTTGATATATAGCTGTGTCTTTCAACACCAAGGAAGCTTAGAGAAATTGGGCCTCTGGAAGCTTTAATCTCATTTGTTAGAGTAATGTCTGAGACCATGATGATACCGACATTTACCAAATACAAACTCCCCTCATCCAGGGGCATTAGAGTGTCTATTTTCAGCTCATTTATTTATTTGCTGCAGAGGAAGCTGCATTTCAAAACTATGCTGAGATAATAATATCATTACATAGTTTACTTAAATTCGTAAATGGAAGTCTATGGAAAATTGTTGCATTAAGTATTGTAGCTTTTAGAGATCAGATACTTTTGATTTTGTGAATAAGTGGTTTTTGTTAGTGAAGAGCCAAGTGCATTGGCAGGTGTATAAAAAATGGCAATGGATGAAACATCATTGGAAAATTGGGACTAGAATATGGTGTATTTAGGAGCAATAGGTGGATGGATTTATATTCAAAATCAATTTAGTACTCGCTTTGCATTTAAAAACACCAATAATTAATACAATCTATAGGTAAGTCTCCAACTTTTTTCTTTTCTATACGTTTCTTGGTGTACATTAGACTCATTTAAATGTAACTGAACCTCATTTGTTTAGGAAACATAATACCACTACGGGGGCAAGCTTTTGGCGTCCAACATGCAGTTGTGGCAAGTCTACCGCTCACATTGTGAAAAGGCACACATGTTAATGCTACAGTAGTAGAAGAACGCAACCCAGGGAGACACGGTCGCTCCTCCGAAACCCCCTCTTAAACGGTGATACAATGGGAAACAAATACGTTTTTTTTTACTTGCTCTTTGCTCAATCAGCTGCTGACTTGCTGCTGCACCTGCTGTGCCACATAATCTGCATCTTGTGTGGCGCTTCAAACATTTAAAAGCCTGTACAGCAGCTGTCCTACTCTTTGTCTTTTATTTCCGGCCCTAGACGTGGTTAAATCTCTTGGCACAAAGTCTCATCATCTCATGGGATGTGAGTTCTTGATAGTTTTTAGTTTATAATTTAAAAACGGAATAAGAATCTGGAAATCTAATAACATCACATTAAAGGTTGATAAATTCTGAAAAGAATGATACCAAACATTTTAAAATAAGCCAGATTTAAAGCGTGACAAACAACGTGTCATAAAATCATTCCACTTTTAGGCTTAGGATTATATATATATATGTATAGAGTAGATTTATAATATCATTAATAAGCAGGAGGATTACTGTAACAGGATAAATGTCCATGTATTGACACAAAAGATGGGATATAAGACACTCACTTAGTATTTCCTCTTTTGGAATCTAAGCATGACATATCAGTTAGCTCATTATTATTTGCTAGAATGCAGTAGTTAATGGAGGACTGTACTGCTGCATAACAACCTGTTGTTTCCAGTGTAGTCAATCAAAATCAGAATCACTTTTATTCACCAATACTTAATGTAAAGGAATTTGATTTGGTAGATCTGGAGCTGCTTATAACACAATGTCACACACAAATAACATACAGTGCATCCGGAAAGTATTCACAGCGCATCACTTTTTCCACATTTTCTTATGTTACAGCCTTATTCCAAAATGGATTAAATTCATTTTTTTCCATGGATTAAATTCATTTTTTTCCTCAGAATTCTACACACAACACCCCATAATGACAACGTGAAAAAGTTTACTTGAGACTTTTTCAAATTTATTAAAAATAGAAATATTGAAAAAGCACATGTACATAAGTATTTACAGCCTTTGCCATGAAGCTCCAAATTGAGCTCAGGTGCATTCCGTTTCCCCTGATCATCCTTGAGATGTTTCTGCAGCTCAATTGGAGTCCACCTGTGGTAAATTCAGTTGATTAGACATGATTTGGAAAGGCACACACCTGTCTATATAAGTTGACAGTTCATGTCAGAGCACAAACCAAGCATGAAGTCAAAGGAATTGTCTGTAGACCTCCGAGACAGGATTGTCTCGAGGCACAAATCTGGGGAAGGTTACAGAAAAATTTCTGCTGCTTTGAAGGTCCCAATGAGCACAGTGGCCACGATCAACCATAAGTGGAAGAAGTTCGAAACCACCAGGACTCTTCCTAGAGCTGGCCGGCCATCTAAACTTAGCGATCGAGGGAGAAGGGCCTTAGTCAGGGTGGTGACCAAGAACCCGGTGGTCACTCTGTCAGAGCTCCAGAGGTCCTCTGTGGAGAGAGGAGAACCTTCCAGAAGGACAACCATCTCTGCAGCAATCCACCAATCAGGCCTGTATGGTAGAGTGGCCAGACAGAAGCCACTCCTTAGTAAAAGGCACATGGCAGCCCACCTGGAGTTTGCCAAAAGGCACCTGAAGGCCTCTCAGACCACGAGGTACAAAATTCTCTGGTCTGTTGAGACAAAGATTGAACTCTTTGGTGTGAATGCCAGGCGTCACGTTTGGAGAAAACCAGGCACCGCTCATCACCAGGCCAATACCATCCCTACAGTGAAGCATGGTGGTGGCAGCATCATGCTGTGGGGATGTTTTTTTAGCAGCAGGAACTGGGAGACTAGTCATGCTAAAGGGAAAGATGACTGCAGCAATGTACAGAGACATCCTGGATGAAAACCTGCTCCAGATTGCTCTTGACCTCGGACTGGGGCGACGGTTTATCTTTCAGCAGGACAACGACCCTAAGCACACAGCCAAGATATCAAAGGAGTGGCTTCAGGACAACTCTGTGAATGTCCTTGAGTGACACGGCCAGAGCCCAGACTTGAATCCGATTGAACATCTCTGGAGAGATCTTAAAATGGCTGTGCACCGACGCTTCCCATCCAACCTGATGGAACTTGAGAGGTGCTGCAAAGAGAAATGGGCGAAACTGGCCAAGGATAGGTGTGCCAAGCTTGTGGCATCATATTCAAAAAGACTTGAGGCTGTAATTGCTGCCAAAGGTGCATCAACAAAGTATTGAGCAAAGGCTGTGAATACTTATGTACATGTGATTTCTCAGTTTAAAATATTTAATAAATTTGCAAAAACCTCAAGTAAACTTTTTTCATGTTGTCATTATGGGGTGTTGTGTGTAGAATTCTGAGGAAAAAATGAATTGAATCCATTTTGGAATGAGGCTGTAACATACGAAAATGTGGAAAAAGTGATGCACTGTGAATACTTTCCTGATGCACTGTATATAGCATAAGTTAAAAAAGTACAAAGTTATAGAATAGTGCAACTTTAAAGGAGATGTGCAAATGATGATGTGCAAGTGAAAGCATGAGTGTGTATACACATGCACACACATACATGTGCATATACTGTACACACACACCCCTTCACACAGTATAACACAAGAATATACAAAGACGACAAGTTAAATTACTGCTTTGAGAGGGCCATGGCTTTGGGAAAGAAACTACTGAGGTGTCTGTTACGTTTTAACTGACTTGGAGCATTTACCAGAGGGGAGTTTTTGGAGTTAGCGATGAACTGAGTGAGATGGGCTCACTGTGATCCTTTTGACATGATTAGTGACATGAGATGTATACATGTCTGCCACAGATGGAAGAGCATAGGCAATTATTTTTTCAGCAGACCTCACAGCACGCTGTAGTTTATTTTTGGAGTGAACCACTGATGAACCAAACCAGACAACAATGGAAAATGTGACTGCACTTTCAATTACGGCTTTATAAAATTGAACTAGGACTGGCCGGGAAATATGCAATTCTTTAGGTGGCATAAAAAGTACAACCACTGCTGAGCCTTCTTAGGAATGGAAGTGGTGTTAATGTCCCAGCTGATAACGTTTCTGATGCTAAAAAATGTGAAGGATTCCACCATATTGACCGCGGCATCATTTATTTCTGGTGGTACAAGTTGAAATTTTTTTTTACTCTCTTGGTGGTATTGCGGACAAGGTTATTGGTAGCACACCAAGACACAAGACAAGACACCTCCTTTATGTAAGCAGTTTCAGTAAGTAGATAATGGTGGTGTCGTCAGTGAATGTAATGATTTTTACTGAACGATCAGTGGACCTGCATTCATTGGTGTTATAGGAATAAAGTTTTTTGGGGGTTTACACAGCTTTTAGGGGCACCTGTGCTAATATGGACACAGTTTGAGAGGTGGGAGTCCACACAGACATATTTTTTCTGGTTTATCAGAAACTTGTA
Organism: Polypterus senegalus; assembly: GCF_016835505.1. NCBI lineage: Eukaryota > Metazoa > Chordata > Cladistia > Polypteriformes > Polypteridae > Polypterus > Polypterus senegalus. Next base: position 173,710,232 of record NC_053156.1, read on the forward strand.
AATCAATTTACAAATCGAGGGATTCAGTTCAATCTGTAGAAGTTCAATTAACAGTTCAGGAACAGTGGAGTTAAAAGCTGAACTGAAGTCTACAAACACTATTCTGGCAGAAGTTCCATTATCATCCAGATACTTCAGCACAAAATGAAGGTCCATGTTGATGGCATCGTCCACAGTTCTATTTGCTTAATATGCAAACGGAAGATGGTCAAAATCAGAGGCAGGAACACACTTCAGATCGGTTAGAACAAGCCGTTCAAATATTTTCATTAGAACTGATGTAACAGCAATAGGCCTCTAATCATTGAGACAGCTTATTTTAACACATTTGTGAACAGGAACAATAATAGAAGATTTAAAGCTATCTGGTATGGTACACTGTGCAGAAGATGCCTGCAAAGAGAGGAGTGAGCTGCCTAGGACAGTGTTTGATTGTTGCAGGTGAGATGGAATCAGGACCGGCTGATGTTGTTGGAGATTTGTATTGCAAACAGCTTCCAGACATCGAATTAAGCTTATAAATCCAGACGTTTCCCCAACAGTCAAACAAGAGGAAGCAACACTTGACCCTAAATAAATATGCTTTATTGAAAACATCTAAAGAGCAAGCCAGATGTTATGTGAACTGGCATTCATGTTGTTCTGAGATAAAATGAAGAACTTTGCTTGCATTGTCCACTTGTTTGCATTCACCCCAAAGTCCAGCTTTTGGATCTTAGGCTGTTGGCTGTGTCCTCTTCAGCTTCATAGGGATAATCTACATTCGTGTTTTTTTAATTTAGTTATACTGTACGTTTCCATGCTCTGAAAACCTGCATTGTAAGTAAATAAAGCCTTGTCGAATGCACTGCCACTAATAAGAATGTACAGTCACACAGGTTGAAATCCTGACAACATTCCCTTGGCTTGTTATTCACTTTGGTTAGAATAACCATGAATGCTGCATGCAAGAAGGTGCTGGAGTTACACTCCTTGGGAACTGCTATGCTAATTTATTTTTGTTTTCAAACGGAACTGCTGTAGGTCTCCAAATTCTACATTACAGATTTCAATATGTCATTTTGTCTGTAGTTCGTAGGCATGTCTAGCAGAGGAGGGTGAAATTGAAAGTGTGAGCCATTGGAGCAGCAAGAAAAGACGTGTTCAGGGTGGAGGAGTATTGGAAAATGCTGAAGGAGATGGAGTAGCAGACATGAGGCCATGTCACGCTGCAACATGTATCATTAAAGACAATAGCCACTGCAGTGCTGTTTCTGTAAAAGACCAAGTCTACTGGGATTTAAAGAAGATACAAGAGTTCATGTATTTGGTTTGTGGGCCAATGAGTAAATCACAGTTAATGGCTGCCAGCTGCACCAAAGATGGGCACTCTATTCAGAGTATAAGCATCATTTAATATTTTTTATTAAATTAGGTGTAATGTTTATGAGACCAAATGCTAGGCAGACATTAAAATGTTCAATTCCAAATGCATCTCAAACAACTTCTCTTTCATTCAGTTTGGATATATAGCACAGATCAGGCGTAATGTGCACAAGATAACTTTTTAGAACATTAGAAACATTTTGACGAGAACACAACATTCAGCCCAACAAACCTCATCAATCCCATTTTTACTCAATTCCTCTAAACTAGTATTAAATCAAGTTGTAAATGTCCCTAAAGCCCTACTGCCCGGCACCCTACTCGGTAGCTTGTTCAATGTGTCTATAGTTTTCTGTGTAAAGAAAACCTTCCCAACATTTGTGTAAAATTTACACTTCACAAGTTTGCAACTGTGTCCCGGTGTTCTTGTTGAGATCATTGTAAAGTATGGATGCTCCAATCAATCGGCTCACAATCTAAATTGGCTGATTTTCACAAAAAAAGACTTGATCCGTGATCAGTAAAAAGGCTGATCACAAAAAACGATATTTTCAGCCCATGCTTTTCTAAACTTTACAGTAATTTAGTTGTAGTGCTCCTTTACACAAGGTATTATGGAAGCTTAGCCAGCGTACGTCCTTTTTTTTTTTTCTTTTCAGAAAGAGCAGTGAGTTCAAGTTTGTTATATCACTGAATGAGAGGAGAGTGGTATATTACCCTTTACGTTAAAGAAAGTGGAATAATAAACTGGAAAAAAAGTTATCGGAGAAGTCATCCTGTGCAACTAAGCTACTGTAAGGAATTCACGCCTATATTTTGTTCTTTAAATTAAAATGGACACTGCTTGAGTTTGGACACCGAGCTTGTTTAAAATGCAGAACCTTACAGTTTTAATTGGAACAAGAAAAGATAAAGACAAATTTGAAATTGCTGCTTGGAAAACAATACAAAATTTTTAAAAGATGTGTACTGTGTTTACAAGTTGTTGCTATGTGTCATACTGCATACGTTTTAGTAAGAAACAAACACTACACAATTAAAATTGTAATCCATATTTTATAATTTGTCTAGCTGATACACTGAAAAAAAAAACAAACCTGTATAAATATAATAAATGTATATTTTATCAGCAAAAATCAGTAGTGCAATTAATGATTTAAAAACATTAAATCATATAAATGCATGTATACTTACATTTAAGCAGCATTTAATTGTCAATATCAATTAATTGTGTGAAAAAATCTATATTATGCAGTATATATTTTTTTGTTGTTGTTAGAAAAAATGGTGAAAACTACCGTTTTTAACTGAACCTTGTTTCAGAAAGGTACATTACAGAAAAAAATAAACAATATGACAGCCTGTAATTATGAGATGCATTTTCTTTTGTGCCATATGTATTATGGATACATATTTTTGTACACATTTTATTAGTTAAAATGATGCACTTTAAGGAAATTTTATTTTAGTATTTTATGGTCACTGAACAATAATCCTACAGAATTTTATTTTGTTAATAAAAAAAATGAATAGTGAACACCAGTGTTCTATAATTTAATTATAAAAATACAAACTTCTGTTTGTCTGGTTATAGAGGAGATAAAACGTTTTTTAAATGGATCGGCCAATCAAGTAACACAAGATCGGTGATTGGTACTGGACTTAAAAAACCTGATTGGAGCATCTCTATTTTAAAGTAACTATCCTGATCCACTGTACTAACTTCCTTCCTACCTTTACGCATTTCCTTTTTGCTTAAACTCTGAAGGCTCAGCTCTTTTAATCTTTCCTCATCGCTCGTAAGCTACACTCCTGGAATCAGCCTAGTTGCTCTTCTCTTGATATTTTCTAGCACTTCTATGTCTTGTTGTAGCCCAGAAATCAAAGCTGCACAAAGCACTTCTAGTGGCATACCAGTACCACTTTGAGAGCCCCCTGCAATAATGGAGGTGGGGGTCCCACCCTAAAAAATATACAATAGAACCCTGATTTAACGCTCACACATTTAGTGCTTTCGCACATTTAACAAGTGCTCTTCTGTGAAGGAGTGTAAGTCTTTTAAGCCTTTGTTTACACGGTATATAAAAGTGACTATCCTGAATTTCACTAGCTTGACTTTTGTCTTGTACAGTATATGTTTTTTTGTTTTTTGACTGCTCTGCAAAATTTTGCAACTTATCCAAATTCATCGACCCCCAAATGTACCCCACATGCAATAAATGAATTAAACAATTTTCACAGACAAATGCAGACTAAAAGATGCTGGTTGCTCTTTTACATCACATCATTTCAATGCTGAATGCGTGCAAATCTGTTTGCTCAAAATGGCAAGGAAGAGTATCAAGTAGCAAAAGACCAGAGCTGTTGCTTTGAGCACATTCATCCCTGTTGGTGTTCTGTACACAGAAACAAGGGGCCCAAAGGACAGGAAACAGGACTGGTGAGAGCGAGAAGAACAGTTTGGATGTCATTTGATAGATAGATAGATAAATACTTCATTAAGAGGGTAGTGTAAATATTGTCAGAGATGGCTGGGGTGGCGACCCGGCTGGGATGCCCAGGAGGACCGGAGGAGGGCTTGCGCCTTCCCCAGACCATCTGGGGGTGACCGCCCTGGTTCCTTTGGGGGCCACGGGTACAGAGCTTTGAAGCTCCATGCTGTAGGGGCCCGTGGCCGCCACCGGGGGCGCCCCCATGCCTTTGGAGCCCTGGACCTCAGCACTTCCGCCACACCAGTAAGTGCTGGGAGGAAGAGGAGCAGGGACACCCGGAGTGCTTCTGGGTTCTGGGGATGCAGCCGGCACTTCCGCCATATGGGGGTGTGCCCGTGGAAGATTGCCGGAACCCACCTGGAGCACATCCGGGTGATAATAAAAGGGGCCGCCTCCCTTCATTCAGCGCGAGAGTCAGGAGTGGAGTGGACTGAGCTGGAGAAGAGAGAAGCAGGTGGTCTGAAGAAGGCATTGTGTGGCCAGGACTGTGGGGACTTTGGGGGTTTGTGGTGCACTTGGAACTGTGTATATATTTGTAAATAAACATCTTTGTGGGTGACATGAACGTGTCTGCCTGTCTGTGTCCGGGCCAGCTTCCACAATATGTAAATACTTTTTGAACAGGTTTGACTCCATTTTTTTTTTTTAAACTAATCATGCTTTTGTTAAAAAAACAATTATCACATTTTACTATATGTGGTAAAATGGGAATTGAGCTGCAGTGTGAATGTAGGCTTTTTTTGGTTTCAAATATCAAATGCAAGGTTATATGCGGAGGTTTACAACAATGTTATACTTTCTCCTGTATTTAAAACTTGTTATCTTCTCCTCTGAAGTTACAAACTAGTCAAACAATTGTTTAGAGTCAATTTGTTGCAGTTTGGAGGAAAACTACTGTAGCATTAACACATAATAATGAAAGCTTGAGACCACAATGTTGTTATGCACTTATTTCTATTCAAATAATTCATATTGTTGTTTCTACCTGGGTCTGGAGCTATCACGTTGTTTAGCCTATTATTTTAAATAAGCTTGTGATTTTCTGCAATGGGAAGAGGTGGAAAGTAGGACAAGCACAAGAAGCCTTTGCTGTCACATATAGCTGCGATACTCAATTCACCTAACATACAGTTCGATAATCTGTTCCTTTTAAGACACGGTCAGCATTTCACAAATTTCCTTTTCCACACGTGCTTTAAGCATAGATGGTATCTTTGGTAGTTTAGCAATGTGACCATTGTTGTTATTTTCTTTTCTCTTCATTGTCAATTAGCTAACACAGGATGATTTCCTTGTGGAAAGCAACACACAAAATATTTTTTTTTTTGCAAAAATTAAACATATGGTTTTGTGACAGAAATTGTAGAGGTCTGGTTAAGTGTCCTTTTGGTCTGGAGCTCCCCAACCACCTCCAGAGGGCTGCAGGGTGATCTGCTACTCTGGTGAACACTCCAGGAGCCATGCATAGAATTCACACTAAAGCATGTTGCACAAACAAAAACAGAAATGTGTGTATAGGCAAAAAAATTCCAATGCATAAAACTGTGCGCAAGCAAAGTTCCACGCGCTTCTCCTTTATAAATCCCAATCATTGTGAGTTTTAATGCTCATGCCTAACTCCTCCCAGAATTTTGCATATTTGAATATTAAAAACAATATACATAGCCCCTTCCATTCAGTGCTAAAACACAATGGTAAAAGCATGTGTAAAAAAGATGAATTTAACCGAATGTAAAGTGGAGGCAAGAAAAATATACAAATTGGTAGTTCAGGCAATGGTATGAGCAACAAAATTAACTTAATGGAATGGCACTCAAAAAAAAAAAAAAAATGGTCAGATGTCAAAGTCGATTTGAAAAGGAAGTGTGTCTGAGTGTCATATGGAAGTGTATTAGGGCCACAGAGAAGAAAAAAAAAGAGACATAGTGAAGAACAAAAAGGTCTATGTCGAGATTAAAGTCGAAATGTGGACTTTAATCTTTAAATTTCCATTTTAATCTCATAGTTTGTCATTAAAGTATAATGTAAACTTTATGTTAAAATTGATGTTTAATTTACTAGAGTTTCTCAAATCCCATTGTAACTAAAGTAGCACAGTAAATGCCTCATATTCTATATGTTCGCCCATCCCAGTCATTCATTGCTATGTACTTTTTAAACGGGCTTTCTCTTATGCTGTCAGGAGGGAGCAGGCAGTGATCACCAAGCAGAATACATTATATTCGTGATATTACAGATCTCTGAACATTTTAGAATACATGATATCAATTTCATGATGAAATGCACTAAAGAATGTATTAAACATGTAGGGCACGGTGGTGCAGCGTTAGCGATGAGGGATAATGGAATAATTTATTGCAGCAGTATTGATTCTGTCAAACATACTAACCCCCAATTGCTGTTCTTCTGTTTTATTTTTCCACATAAATCACCATACAATAAGCATCTATAAGAAATGTAAAACCAGCCTTAAGCTTAGAACACCAGTTCTTCTAAACTTTTGATGAATATTGAAAATTCTTTATTGTACATGTTTAATTATTCCATCAGTCCATCCATCCAGGGTGCTGCCAGTCCCAGCAAGCATAGAGCATGAGGCAGGAACAATCCCTGGACGGGGCACTGGCTCATCGCTAACGCTGCACCACCATCTTCTTTCGGCTGCTCCCATTAGGGGTTGCCACAGCGGATCATCTTCTTCCATATCTTTCTGTCCTCTGCATCTTGTTCTGTTACACCCATCACCTGCATGTCCTCTCTCACCACATCCATAAATCTTCTCTTAGGCCTTCCTCTTTTCCTCTTTCCTAGCAGCTCTGTCTTTAACATTCTTTTCCCAATATACCCAGCATCTCTCCTCCTATGCCCCCATACTGTTAATTATTAACAGTATAAATTATTTAAATGAAGTTAATAATTTATCTGTAAAATATACATACTTCAATGCATTTCATCATAAAAATGATAACCAATATACATCCTAGTATTCTAACAGCACACAGCTTGAAGAGGGTAGCTCTTGGAAATCTAAATCGACTTAGAAGCCAATCATCATCATCTGTAAATATGTGCTCTCTTCTATTGAATTGAATTCCTTTATTGTCATTGCATTGTGCAATGAAATTCAATATGCAACTCCTCCATAAACTTATTTTTCTGTAATAAAAAATAATATGATATTAATAAAAATAATATGATAAATAACAAAATGAGAAGTATACAATATGAAAGCATAAGTAATATATACATGTACATATAGTGCAAATGGTATTATTATAGCAGTGCAAGTTTAAAGTTCGGTAATTGTACATAGAAGTATTAACATTTCTGCCAGGAGCACTTGATGGACTGATTTGAGTGCATTTATAGGTCTTGGGATGTAGAGAAAAGCCAAGCAAAATGACACCTTTTATTGGCTAACTAAAAAGATTACAGTATGCAAGCTTTTGAGGCAACTCAGGCCCCTTCTTCAGGCAAGATTACATGTATGTAAGTGTGTGTGTGTGTATAGGTTTGGTCACTGAGTGCAAGGGAAAAATAATAAATTATAGTCTATAAGTTATTAAACAGTAAAACATTAACGTTTTAAGAAGTACAGGTACATTGAAATTACATTTTCTATGTGAACGTTCAAATTTGTGCCTCTGGTAATGTGCCTTACCGGCATTTAAAGAAAATTAGTTTTGTGTCCTCTGCAGTGTTAAGAGAGAAAGGCTTTGGTTTGGGATAAAAGGAAAAAAGGTGTAAAGAAAGGAAAGTTGCCTTTTTCTTTTATATAGTATAGAGAGATGTGTTCGCTGACGTTATGATCGCCTTTTGGGGACAGTCGCGGTGGGTCTTGTGTAGACTGGTGAGACGTCCCGCCATTAATCGGCTGTGATGGCACTGTCAGTCCTCCACTCCTGTGCGTGTCTTCATAATCCGAGCTGAGGACCTCATAATCGTATACGTGCAAAAGAAAGTGTGAATCGCCTTAATATTATTTTGCCGTGGTGTAGAAAAGGGGTCCCGTGTTTGCACTTGTCTGGGCTATAGCGCAGGGGGAGGATGAAAAAAATTAAAAGTGCTCACTTTGACTTAAGGCAGAAGCGCAGTCAGCGTCTCAAAGGCCGGCACAGCTATGCACGCGTGCTGGCTGCTCGACTTTTGCTGGGCAGGAGACCCCAGTTTTTGCAGACACGTTCATGATATCAAAAGTCTCAGCGCTCTTTGGAGGTCATTCATATATTATATGATATATATATATATATCAAAATACCCGCACCTCGCAGCGGAGAAGTAGTGTGTTAAAGAAGTAATGAAAAAGAAAAGGAAACATTTTAATAATAACGTAACATGATTGACATTGTCATGAGTGTTGCTGTCATATATATGCCTGCCTAAATAAGTCACCCTCGCTTTGCTCTTACTTTTTACCGCTCATTTAATCATGGCTAGTGGCGGAAAAATTATAAAATGGAAGGAGGATGGCTTTACCAAAACAATTATTGATGGCGAATCGATTATTCATAAAGCTTGAATTGGTGATCTGTTTTTCTGTGTTAACCTCATATTTTTCATACTTCTTCTCAAACTAAGGTGGTGCGAGGGTAAAATGAATCGGATGCGCTGATCAATGTAATCGTGTACCAGGAAATCATGCATTGACAAAAGCTCCCTTTGCTTGTAATGCAAAGTGTGATTAAATGCATTATTTTTAACGTTATGGAGCACATGCATCAAGCTTCTCAGCTGTGCTTGTGCTAAGAAAAGGAAAGATTTTAAAAATAACGTAACACGATTGTCAATGTGACCTTTTGTAAGTAGTGCCTGGAGGATTCAGTGTGTAGAAACTCTAGAGACAGCGTGTGTATTAACTTGTGGATTTTTCTGTGAGTATTTGGTGGCAGTCTGACGAAGTTGCTTCGAAGACGGCGTTAGCGCTGAGCTCAGCTCAGAGCGAAATAATGAATGGGAGGGAGATGATGACGTGACTCCCCACCCGCCTTAACTGTCAATCCCCACAAACACAGTCTCTGAATTTGCATAAGCACACCCCTTCACCTACAATTTTAACTTAGTTACAAAGTGATCAAAACTCTCGTTTATATCCTGCGTCCTCTCATTAAACTTGTATCCCGCATTACCTGTGGGCATGTGAAACGCCAGCGGTAGCCTGTCTATGAACTTAATTTAAAGTTTAGGTTTACACCTTGCTTTCTTTCCGAGGCAGCAACACTCATGAATATGGTAGTATATGTCACTCGCTCGCTTCTTATTGTTTCGCTGCCTTCTCAATTATATAATGCATGTTTTCTTAAGCGCTTTTTGGAGGTCTTCCTGGTTTTCTACACACTGCGTTGACAGTCAGTTCACGTGATTACGTGGGAGGCGTGATGATGTCACATGAAACTCCGCCCCCCACGTCTTTCCAGCTCAACTCTATTACAGTTAATGGAGAAAAATACCTTCCAGTTATGACCATTAGGCGTAGAATTTCGAAATGAAACCTGCCCAACTTTTGTAAGTAAGCTGTAAGGAATGAGCCTGCCAAATTTCAGCCTTCTACCTACACGGGAAGTTGGAGAATTAGTGATGAGTCAGTGAGTGAGTGAGTGAGTGAGTGAGGGCTTTGCCTTTTATTAGTATAGATATATATCTATGTGTGTGTGTGAATTTACTAACCCCCTTAAACACTCAAGGATAAATGTTACCTGGGTCTTTGTTTATAAAACTTAGCATGGACTTGATTGTGAAAATATGCACTTGCCAAAAAAACAGGAAAATGCATACAATTATTAAAAAAATTAAAAAATAATTATAAAACCTGGCATACACACATTTCCATGCAATTTACCTTTATAATTCACAAACATCTTGTAAATGTATATTTGTGAACACGCTTCAGTGCTAATGGACGTCATACATATGCAATCACAATGCTGCAGACATTTATTGGCTAGTAGAGAGACTCCATCCAGATGCATCAAGACCCTGCCACCTGCATTCAAGAACATCTGGCTGCACTCAGTAATTGAGTGTGCAAGATCATACATGGCATTATAGCGCCTGTCCTCTCCTCATTCTGGAGGCCCAGAAAAGGCGCCAGGTGTCAGCATCTGAGCAGGTAGCCACTATCACCTGGCACATGCAATTACATGATTGCTATTACAATGAATAGTAGAAGCCACATGAAACACTGAAGTTCAGCCAGTTACCTCACCTACATTACCACATACCTTGGATGAGCTCTGAAGATGTCCTTCAGAAGTCAATGCATATTATAATAATAACTCAATGATATGAATTCTGATACACGCGAGTCATCATTTAGCTGGTCTTATGCATTTCCCTGCTTAATCATGAGTGCTGCCACTTCTCAGTTACTCTGAAATATTGCAAACACATGTGTCAGAGTTGCTGTAAATATATGCAAGCTTTTGCATCAAGATTTCTTTAATAAATTCAGATGTTTGCAAGCCTAGTTCCATATGCACATTTGAGTCACTTTTTGTGCGTATGTAAGCTTTACAAATGAATCCCCAGGTCCAGATGATTTATGTTTCAGCCTCAGCAGTAATTTTCCCACTACAACATTTCAACGTTTCTTGTGAAATTGTGCTATGACTTTTCAGACACCCTAGTAGAGCATTGCAAAAAAACTGAATTCTAGGCCGGCAACATCCAGAATAAGATTGGTTCCAAACCTGGATGGAATGATAGTGAAACATATAAACATTCACTAACTCACACAGATCCAGTTTGCTGTTGTCAGCTAACATAACTTCCATGTCTTTGAGACGCAGAAGAAACCTACTGTATGTATATATGAAGCAATGAGCAAAATCTACACAATGACCAAGATAAGTATTAAATGCAGGCCACCTTCAGCTGTGAGTTTATTTCACTAAAAACTGCACAATATTGTGACGTACTGCTGCTAGTGAAAGACGACCACTGGTGGATTATTCAATCGTATTCCCTAATCCATATATGTATGGAGGGGAGGACTGATGAAATTTCACCAGAATAGCCTATAACTGTTTTGGCCCTTTACTGTACCCTTTACTGTATACTGAAAACTTCCAGAATATTTTGAGGGTGACTAGTAGTTGTAAATCTTTCACTGCAATAAACCTTTCTTTTTTAAAACATTCAACGTATTTTTTGAGCACACCTCATACATATTAGGAAAAGCCTTTTCAGTAACTGGATGGATAGCTATAGGACTCCTTATTTCATAAAACATACTAGAATGAATCAGTTCATCTATAATCTAAATTATTTCCCTTACAGTCAAATGTACTCTTGTGTGGCTCCATTAATTACGTTTATCTGGTCTTCTTGTGTAGTATTAATACCGTAAGATAGATAGATTTAGATAGATACTTTATTAATCCCCAAGGGGAAATTCACATACTCCAGCAGCAGCATACTGATAAAAACAATATTAATTAAAGAGCAATAAAAAAAGCAGTAAGCAGTGCAAGTTAAAAAATGCAAGGTGGAGAATGTGAGGCAGGTATAATAGTCTATAATATTGTATAGTGTTAATGTTTCCCCCCTCCCCCGGGTGGAATTGAAGAGTCACATAGTGTGTGGGAGGACCGATCTCCTCAGTCTGTCAGTGGAGCAGGATAGTGACAGCAGTCTGTTGCTGAAGCTGCTCCTCTGTCTGGAGATGATCCTGTTCAGTGGATGCAGTGGATTCTTCATGATTGACAGGAGCCTGCTCAGCGCCTGTCGCTGTGCCAGGGATGTCAAACTGTCCAGCTCAATGCCTATAATAGAGCCTGCCTTCTTCACCAGTTTGTCCAGGCATGAGGCGTCCCTCTTCTTTATGCTGCCTCCCCAGCACACCACCGCGTAGAGGGCGCTCGCCACAACAGGCTGATAGAACATCTGCAGCATCTTATTGCAGATGTTGAAGGACACCAGCCTTCTAAGGTATATTCGGCTCTGTTCTCTCTTGTACAGAGCATCAGTGTTGGCAGTCCAATCCAATTTATCATCCACCTGCACTCCCAGGTATGTATGGGTCTGCACTCTCTGCACACAGTCAACTCTGATGATGACTGGGTCCATGAGTGGCCTGGACCTCCTAAAATCCACCACCAGCTCTTTGGTTTTGCTTGTGTTCAGTTGTAGGTGGTTTGAGTCACACCATTTAACAAAGTCCTTGATTAGGTTTCTATACTCCTCCTCCTGCCCACTCCTGATGCAGCCCACAATAGCAGTGTTGTCAGCGAACGTTTTCACATAGCAGGACTCCGAGTTGTATTGGAAGTCTGATGTATATAGGCTGAACAGGACCGGAGAAAGCACAGTCCCCTGCAGCGCACCTGTACTGCTGACCACAATGTCAGACCTGAAGTTCTCGAGACGCACATACTGAGGTGTCTGTCTGTAAGATAGTTCAAGATCCATGCCTCCAGGTATGAATCTACTCCCATCTCTGTCTGCTTGTCCCTAAGGAGCTGAAGTTGGATGGTGTTGAAGGCACTAGAGAAGTCCAGAAACATAATTCTCACTGTACTACTGCCTCTGTCCAAGTAGGACAGCAAGTAGGAGAGGGATCAGTGTAGCATATAGATGATGGCATCCTCCTCTCCCACCTTCTCCTGGTATGCGAACTGCAGAGGGTCGAGGGCATGGCAGACCTGTGGCCTCAGGTGGTGAAGCAGCAGCCGCTCCATGGTCTTCATCACATGTGATGTCAGTGCGACAGGCCTAAAGTCATTCAGCTCACCAGGATGTAATACCTTTGGGACAAGGGTGATGCAAGATGTTTTCCAAAGCCTCTGGACTCTCCCCTGTTCCAGGCTCAGGTTGAAGATGCACTGTAGAGGACTCCCCAGCTCCAACACACAGGCTTTCAACAGTCGTGGCAATACTCCATCTCAGAGATTAGCACAAGTGCCTCAGGGTGTTGTGTTTGCAGTTTAGCAACAGCAGAGTGGATGATGTCACACGCTATTTCCACGTCCACCCGAGGAGGGAAGTAAACAATAACAACAATGACGTGTCCAAACTATCTGGGCAAGCAGTAGGGACAAAGACTCACGGCCAACAGTTCGATGTCCCTGCAGCAAGTGGAGATTTTAACGTTTACATGTCCATGGTTACACCACCTTGTGTTCACATAGAGAGTGAGTCCTCCTCCTTTCCACTTCCCTCAGGTATTTGTGTCTCTGTCCGCTCTAACTGTGCTAAACCCAGGTAGCTCCATGTTAGCATCTAGAATGCTAGTTGTTAGCCACATTTCACAAAAACACAACAAACTGCATTCTCTCTAGGTCCTGACATTTTTCACCAGGGCAGCCAGTTTATCGATCTTATTTGGTAGAAAGTTCACATTTCCCAGGATCACCGAAGGCTTGTATCGCCATTTCCTCGCTAGCCGCTTAGCCTTTAGCTTAGCGCCAGCTCTGCTGCCACAATACCGCCTTCTTACCTCGTCGGATAAATAGGGAACCACACCGGCTTGGGCCTTTGTTCTCGCCGCTAGAAGTTGACTACCTGAATAGATGAGTCTCGGCATGTAAAAATCCATGTCCAGAAAAAGGTAGAGAGATAAAGAACATAAAGTTGTACATGGAGCTACTGGAAAGGCTGCCACTCAACGGTGGCGCCTACCACTAAGACTAAAGACATTAAGTACAACATGGTAGTGGGTGTCTGAGTAGTGAATTGTTAACACTACAGCTGTTGGATTTCAACAACAACAGTAACACAGGTATATCAAGGATAAAAAGAAAAAACATCCAAACAGTTGTGGTCTTTTGGATGGAAAATGACCATTACCAAAACTGTCACATGGATGGTTAATGAGAACCATTGGCTATGGTACTGAGCTTAGTAGATGGAGTTGCTCTTTATTAAACTAAATAACCTCAGCCTTCCTTGCCGAGTGAATTATACAGTAAAAGAGTTTCATGAAGATGTATGATTTAAATTACATCTTATGAGCTTGTGTGTATTTGTAAAACAATCTAAGCTGAAATGCAGCTAGACTCCTGTACCCATTCTCTTGCCCAGAACTAGATAAATAGGTTCAGAATATGGATGCATGAATTGAATAAAACATAACAGCCAAGCATTTTGGGTTGAGCTTTCTATGGCTTTGAATTACGGCATGATTAGAACACTTGCCAAATCTTTTACGGGAACCATAGCCCAATTAACACCATTGTTACAGACAAAATGGCACGACTGCACTTGACCAGGATCTGTACAAATGTATGCTTCTGAGCAGCAGTCTACTTAGGTTGCACTAAGTAGTATCTCATTTAGTTATCTTAAAAAGTATGCAACATGCTTCACTGCTTGAATCACTATTATAAGACATATAGGATTTTTGTTATGTTACTTTCACCTTTCTATGTTCAGTTTTATCAATATATATTCAGTGGTTGCTCCTATGCTCTGTATGCGTATTGCTATGGAGGAAGACCTAGTGATGCAGACGTTAGGGCTGTTGTGACACGGATTCAGTATTCTGACTTTGAGTTCTGTGGCCAGATGTTATCTGTATAGGGTATATTCTCATGTATAAATATATTTGATTACATTACAGTTCCTTTGATATAGAGTTTCTTTTTAAATGGATTCAGAAGGTATTCAGACTCCTTTACTTTCTTCACATTTTGTTATGCTGAAGCCTTATCCGACAATAGTTTAAATTTATTTTTCCTCTATCAAACAAAACCAGAATGACAAAGTGAAAACAGGACTTTAGAATTTTTTGAAAATGTGTCAATGTAATACTTCAGTTTTTTAAATTTTATTAGAAGTATTCAGACTCTTTGCTATGACACTTGAAATCTGGATCAGGTGCATTCTAATGAGGATCATTGAGATGTTTCCGTAACTTGTTTGGAGTTCACCTCTGGTCAATTCCATTGATTGGACGTGATAAGGAAAGGCACACACCTGTCTACTGAAGGTCCCACAGATGACAGTGTGTATCAGTGCAAAAAACAAGAGCTTAGAGACAGGACTGTGTTGAGACACTAATTTGGGGAAGGCTACAAAAATTCCTGCAGCACTGAAGATTCCCGAGAGCAAAGCTGCTTTCAGAATACTTAAAAAGAACTATGGAACAACCGTGACTCTTCCAGGAATTAGCCATCCGGCTAAATTGATCAATTTGGGAGAGTAGGTCTTTAGTAAGACAAGTGACCAAGAACCCAATATTTATTCTGGCTGAGCTTCACAGAACCTGCAGGGAGATGGATGGAATTTCCAGGAGGGTACCCATCATTGTAACACTCTGTCATTTGAGCCTTTATGACAAAGTGGCCAAAATGTTAAAAAAAGAAATGAAGGGGTCAGAATACTTTGAGAAGGCACTGTATTTGGTTTTCTTCACTATAGGCCCTGCAAACCAAAGTAACACTTTTTGTAATTTATGAATTGCTGAATTAACTAAAGCAACTGTGTAGAAAGTGTTTCTAATCCAATTAATACTGACAATGGCATCTTTAATGTATATTCCTTAAATAACAGATGAATATTATTCATTTTTCTGTTTTACTTAAATTTAATTATATCTTAAAGATAAAAAAACTATTGAAAATGCCAAATTTCCCTTGCTATTCATAAGAAATAAAAAATAAGAAAGCACTGCTGATCATTTTGAACTACAGCTAAAGTACAGTGCACTACTTGGATATCCTTTAACATTATGTCTTGTCCCATTTCCTTCAGTTTTAACTGCCTCGACTGGTTTCTGCTTCCTCAAGCAACGAGAGAGATTATAACCTCCTCATATGCGATTAAAGGGAGATTTATAGGAGATCCTTCTTATGTGTATATTTATGTAGAAACTGAAATTGTGGGTGAAGGAGAAGATGCACAAGAAGAGGAGCTCACAGTAAGTATAATACAATTGGGAATGCATTCATGTGGCAGGGGGCTAGCAACAATGATATTCACGAATGGCACACAAGTACATTATGAAAGGTTGCCCACTCTTAAATGTGCAAAAATGGACAACAATGCAACTCCCTGCTGATGTATTTTAAACTGTCGAAAGAAACACACACACAGAAGAGTACAAAGTCAGCACTATTGCCTTCTAACAGATACCCACAGACATGCCCATCTTGTTGTACCACTTTTGAAGCCACAATCAAAAAACAGTTATATAGTGTCAAACCTGAATATAAAGCATATTGTGTTATAATAAATAAGTACATGTGCAAGTAGACATGTCGCTTTGCTTTGGCATGGGTGCATGCTCAAATAGGGTGGATAAAGCCTCATAAGCAGGAAGTGCAAGGGCAACAGAGATAGGAAGAAGTTATGGGGATGGGAAAAACTGATGTTCATTTGTCCTATTCAGTATCTTGACAGTGGTTTGTGGTCTATTAGAGTGCAAGCATAATTGCTTTACCTTATGCTTTATATAAAGCTCAAGGTCAAGGTGGCTCTATCAGAGCAAAGTGTGATCTGATGCCCCTAAAACTTCGTAGGTCCATCTCCAAGCCATCATAAATCCTAGAAGTCTTGAGATGAACCTTGGGGGGATCTTTAAAGGGCTGTTTTTTGATAGTGTCAATACTGAGCTTTGAGTTAGAAAATGAGCAGAATCTTAGAAAGATCATTAATTTAGTGTGAGAGAGAAACTGGACATGAGAGAGTAGAATCAAGGTGTTTTTTTTGAAGATGATAAATGGTGGACTGACTCATTCTGGGTTTGAATTCTCCCATGGATGCTTAATATTCATGTTAATGACCATGTGGTGAATAGCAATGAAGTTGGTTACCACATGACAGCTGGCATTATTATGTAAATACAGATAAAAAGACTAACAATCGTGCAAAGTTTTCATGCAACGCTCATTTTTCTTCAAAATTATACATCATATAGTATACATCTATATCTAATTTTTTTTGTCTTCCTTAGGAGAATACAACGATACTCTCATGTCAATACAACCAATTTAACGTGCATACTGTATGTCAAACAAATTTCCTAAAATACATTCGCTCCGCTAAGAACAGTAGTAGTTCACTTGTGTGTTAGCAGTTGTCAAATAAAGCTTATGTAATGGCACAAGCTTACAAATTGTAAAACTGCATAAATGTTTAAATGCCGGCAAAATCATGACTGGTGATCATGGAGGAGAAATTGTATTCCTTCTGTGTATTAAGTTAGATGATACTTCAGCAAGAAGTTTACCATTCATCTTGCATAGACAATAATTTCCAATAGCTTTAGCATTTGCTATAACCATAAATAAATCTACGTGCCAGAGTTTTGATTGTGGTAAATACAGTTAGGTCCATAAATTTTTGGACAGAGACAACTTTTTTCTAATTCTGGTTCTGTACATTACCACAATGAATTTTAAATGAAACAACTCAGATGCAGTTGAAGTGCAGACTTTCAGCTTTAATTCAGTGGGGTGAACAAAAGATTGCATAAAATGTGAGGCAACTAAAGCATTTTTTTAACACGATGTCTTTATTTCAGGGGCTTAAAAGTAATTGGACAAATTAAATAACTGGAAATAAAATGTTCATTTCTAATACTTGGTTGAAAACCCTTTGCTGGCAATGACAGCCTCAAGTCTTGAACTAATGGACATCACCAGATGCTGGGTTTCCTCCTTTTTAATGCTCTGCCAGGCCTTTACTGCAGCGGCTTTCAGTTGCTGTTTGTTTGTGGGCCTTTCTGTCCGAAGTTTAGTCTTCAATAAGTGAAATGCCTGTTTAATTGGGTTAAGATCAGGTGACTGACTTGGCCATTCAAGAATTTTCCACTTCTTTGCTTTAATAAACTCCTGGGTTGCTTTGGCTGTATGTTTTGGGTCATTGTCCATCTGTATCATGAAACGCCACCCAATCAATTTGACTGCATTTAGCTGGATTTGAGCAGACAGTATGTCTCTGAACACCTCAAAATTAATTTGGCTGCTTCTGCCCTGTGTCACATCATCAATAAACACTAGTGTCCCAGTGCCACTGGCAGCCATGCACGCCCAGGCCATCACAATCCTCCACCGTGTTTTACAGATGATGTGGTATGCTTTGGATAATGAGCTGTTCCACGCCTTCTCCATACTTTTTCTTGCCATCATTCTGGTAGAGGTTGATCTTGGTTTCATCTGTCCAAAGAATGTTTTTCCAGAACTGTGCTGGCTTTTTTAGATGTTCTTTAGCAAAGTCCAATCTAGCCTTTCTATTCTTGAGGCTTATGAGTGGCTTGCACCTTGCAGTGCACCCTCTGTATTTACTTTCATGCAGTCTTCTCTTTATGGTAGACTTGGATATCGATACGCCGACCCCCTGGAGAGTGTTGTTCACTTGGTTGGCTGTTGTGAAGGGGTTTCTCTTCACCTTGGAAATGATTCTGCGATCATCCACCACTGTTGTCTTCCGTGGACGTCCAGGTCTTTTTGCGTTGCTCAGTTCACCAGTGCTTGTTTTCTTTCTCAGGATGTACCAAACTGTAGATTTTGCCACTCGTAATATTGTAGCAATTTCTCGGATGGATTTTTTCTGTTTTTGCAGCTTCAGGATGGCTTCTTTCACCTGCATGGAGAGCTCCTTTGACCGCATGTTGTCTGTTCCCAGCAAAATCTTCCACATGCAAGCACCACACCTCAAATCAACTCCAGGCCTTTTATCTGCTTAATTGATAATGACATAACGACGGACTTGCCCACACCTGCCCATGAAATAGTCTTTGAGTCAATTGTCCAATTACTTTTGAGCCCCTGAAATGAAGGGATTGTGTTAAAAAAATGCTTTAGTTGCCTCACATTTTTATGCAATTGTTTTGTTCAACCCACTGAATTAAAGCTGAAAGTCTGCAGTTCTACTGCATCTGAGTTGTTTCATTTAAAATTCATTGTGGTAATGTACAGAACCAAAATTAGAAAAAAGTTGTCTCTGTCCAAATATTTATGGACCTAACTGTATACCCATGGAAAGATAGCGAGTGAAGCTCTCTCTATAACTCATACACACAAACACACATACATACACATCCTCTGTGTTTCTCCTTTTATGGTCCGCTTCTCAGAATGCCTCTGTCCTCTACTTACTTTCTGTTTACCACAACAAACTTTTCATGTCAAATATATCACAGTTCAATGGTATGGGAGTGAATGAGTTGCCGTCTCCAGTTATGACTTAATTTCTGCACTTAAAGCCAGTCCAATAACTACAGTAATTCTCAAATAACACATACCCAAAAGCAATAGCAAAGTCCAAAAACTTGTGTGTGCTAGCTTGAAAACAACATGCCACTTTATAGAAATTCTGAAATAATCTTAATTTGACAAGTTTCGTTTTGCAAAGGAAACCTTAAAATTGGGACAAATCTAAAAAGAGTAAGAAAATATTTGAAATATCAGTGCCCCCCACAGTCACATATGAAATCCAAGCCATAAGCAGTATACATTACTGATAGAATGTTAAAATTTGATAGTTTAGGTTTGTTTTATAAATAAGATAGAGAAATGAGTTTCAAATTATTATACTGCATGTCTAATTTTACTCTTACATCCAGGACCATTGTTATAATGATGGTCAAGGTGAACTCATGCAACTCAACCAACAGTTGCACTTTTCAGTAACATTTTAATGTCATAGTTATTCTGTCGTTGCCAGCCACCTTGAGAGATGGCATCTAATAAACAGGGTAAGGTCATATTCAAAAAAGTGAAGACATATGGACAACATTTCAACGACAAAATATAATGGAACGTTTGCAGATTTATTAAACACAATGTTATATGTGACACTGGCATTGACACTCAGTTTGCCATAATTAGAAGCATAACCCAAGCCCAGCAGTTTCTCTGTCACATATTTTGTCTTGCTAAATATTGTGCATTATTGTTCTACAGGTACAAGTTACAGAAGAATACAGGCTTGTGGCTGTCACAGCTCAAATAGAAACTGAAGCAGCTGTGGTACCACGGGGTGCATATATAAAGAATGCTTATGGTCAAGTAAACACAAATAGAAGGTTTGAAGGTAAATTGAACTGAAGATGACTTTTAGTAACATTTCCTACTTAAACTAACTAAAAGTTTATACAGCCATAACTTATAACATATGGGAAGATTTAGCTGTGTTATGAAATGCATTCAGCAAGATGACAGACCCGAATGGAGCCTTTTGAGACAAAAATTTAAATCTTTCCAAGCATAAGAACAAAAATGTAAGCCAAAGATCTAGCAGTGATCTTAAGTAAAGAATGATCAAACCTGAAGTTGAAAAAAAAGTCTTTTTCCTAAGCAGCTCTTGTAAAGGAAACTGAAACCACTAATATCGCTGGTCTTCATTATTACTGATCCAAAGTTCAGACTTAATACTGTGTGCACTGCCATCTTTTATGAAGAAAATGTCATAACTTCACAGGTCATAACACTTGTGACTGGCAATGAGGACTGTTGCTATAAAATGATTTAGGGGCTCCATTGTAACCAACTCATAAAATGGCAGCACTCTCAGAAAAATAACTAGCAAAAATAGCAATCACTAAAATAATGATAAAGTACATCACCAACAAAATAATATTAACACACTCTGAAATGGAACACAATAAATGTGGATGCAGCCAAGTATGTTCCTGAGAAATTGCAAATGGTGTCATCTGCTAATGGCTTGAAAAGGAGAGTCCTAGGAAGCCAGGCTGCAGTAGTTCATAATGCCAGTGCAAGTCCAGCAACATTTCAGGTGAGGAGATTTGGATAAATGATAATTATGACTACAAAACATGAAATGAATCGGAGCGGGAGCTATATTTTATGTTAGTCAGAAGATACCTATTAGGTTGAAGAAAGCCTTTCTGGAATGAAGAAAAGTAAGCGGTGGATTCCCTTGTGCTGTGTATGATTGGTACAGTAGCATTTTAAATACAGTAGTAATTCAGCAGTTTGATCAGCCTGATAGTAAAGCACCATAGCAGCCAATTTAGAATGATACAAATTAGGATAATCTCTACAGCCTGCATTTTAAGAAACCAACTCAAATTTGCTGTAATTGTAAGATAATACAAGGTCTTAAATAATGTGGAGTGAAATCATTGTGAAATATAATAATATATTTGGTGCAGGTTCAGTCAAACTTAAGTTCAAACATTATTTGGACCTTATTCCACCTGCTATTAAAAAGTTTTTGTTCCACATTCAAACGACAGTTTTCTTTTTATTCATCTACTGCTTCTTGACAGAATAACATCAGTAACCAGATAATTGTCACTATAAACTAAAGCTCCAAATCTAATCAGCAAATGGTTCCAGTGAGGAACACCATATCCAGCAGAGAACAGGAATATGGCCATACTGGCATCAAGCTTCTCCACACATTTAAAACAACTTAATAAATAAGACGCACACAAGATTCTGCACCACTAATAGATTCTGCAATACAGTTAACAATATTTTAAAAATAAGGAAATCCTACTCCTTAATTCTTTTCATATATGTAAATAAAACATTTTTTTCATTCTTCCTTAGGGTTGTCAATGACTGAAGCCAAGAAGCTAAATTCATATTTTCATTTTGCTGAGCCTGTTCATCTCAAAAAGAAAACACTCTTAGAAAAAGCTGACCTGGAACCATCAATTGACTTTCTGGATTCACTTGAAGATGATCTGCCAAGTGGTAATAATAGCAGTTTTCCTTAGGGATGAAATTGAGTTCCTATTTTTGAATGTTATGTGTGTATGCATTGACCTTTGTCAAACAACACTAGGTATACAACATTGATTTAAAATAATACTCTTTCTGCTTGCACTGAATTTTCATGACCCTTTAAGGTGGCTGACAGAAGAGCTTGTGTACTGAAAATGTGCCTACATGGTATGCACTGCTATTCCTGTTATGTAACCTTATGCATAATTACTACAGTGCATCCGGAAAGTATTCACAGCGCATCACTTTTTCCACATTTTGTTATGTTACAGTCTTATTCCAAAATGGATTAAATTCATTTTTTTCTCAGAATTCTACACACAACACCCCATAATGACAACGTAAAAAAGTTTACTTGAGGTGTTTGCAAATTTATTAAAAATAAAAAAACTGAGAAAGCACATGTACATAAGTATTCACAGCCTTTGCCATGAAGCTCAAAACTGAGCTCAGGTGCATCCTGTTTCCCTTGATCATCCTTGAGATGTTTCTGCAGCTTAATTGGAGTCCACCTGTGGTAAATTCAGTTGATTGGACATGATTTGGAAAGGCACACACCTGTTTATATAAGGTCCCACAGTTGACAGTTCATGTCAGAGCACAAATCAAGCATGAAGTCAAAGGAATTGTCTGTAGACCTCCTAGACAGGATTGTCTCGAGGCACAAATCTGGGGAAGGTTACAGAAAAATTTCTGCTGCTTTGAAGGTCCCAATGAGCACAGTGGTCTCCATCATCCATAAGTGGAAGAAGTTTGAACTCTTCTTAGAGCTGGCCGGCCATCTAAACTGAGCGATCGGGGGAGAAGGGTTTTAGTCAAGGAGGTGACCAAGAACCCGATGCTCCAGACGTCCTCTGTGGAGAGAGGAGAACCTTCCAGAAGGACAACCATCTCTGCAGCAATCTACCAATCAGGCCTGTATGGTAGAGTGGCCAGATGGAAGCCACTCCTTAGTAAAAGGCACATGGCAGCCCGCCTGGAGTTTGCCAAAAGGCACCTGAAGGACTCTCATACCATGAAAAATAAAATTCTCTGGTCTGATGAGACAAAGATTGAACTCTTTGGTGTGAATGCCAGGCGTCACGTGTAGAGGAAACCAGGCACCGTTCATCACCAGGCCAATACCATCCCTACAGTGAAGCATGGTGGTGGCAGCATCATGCTGTGGGGATATTTTTCAGCGGCAGGAACTGGGAGACTAATCAAGATAAAGGGAAAGATGACTGCAGCAATGTACAGAGACATCCTGGATGAAAACCTGCTCCAGAGCGCTCTTGACCTCAGACTCGTGTGACGGTTCATCTTTCAGCAGGACAACGACCCTAAGCACACAGCCAAGATATCAAAGGAGTGACTTCAGGACAACTATGTGAATGACCTTGAGTGGCCCAGCCAGAGCCCAGACTTGAATCTGATTGAACATCTCTGGAGAGATCTTAAAATGGCTGTATACCGACGCTACCCATCCAAACTGATGGAGCTTGAGAGGTGCTGCAAAGAGGAATGGGCGAAACTGGCCAAGGATAGGTGTGCCAAGCTTGTGGCATCATATTCAAAAAGACTTGCGGCTGTAATTGCTGCCAAAGGTGCATCGACAAAGTATTGAGCAAAGGCTGTGAATACTTATGTACATGTGATTTCTCATTTTTTTTATTTTTAATAAATTTGCAAAAACTTTTTTCACGTTGTCATTATGGGGTGTGGTGTGTAGAATTCTGAGGAAAAAAATGAATTTAATCCATTTTGGAATAAGGCTGTAACATAACAAAATGTGGAAAAAGTAATGCGCTGTGAATACTTTCTGGATGCACTTTATGTATTAAAGTATTGCAAAAAAGAAATTAAAACTCTTTTAGCTCTATGACTTTATAAACAATCATTTTCTACTAAAACAGGTTCTACTGTGTAGATGTCATTCGTGAAAAAGCAAAGTACTGCTACTACTTCCCTCACAATTAAACAGTAATTAAAGCTAGCTGCTGCAAATCAAGTGCGTTTCATCTGAACTTTTTTCTTTTTTTAATTGCTTTGCCAATTGCTTGGATGATGTGAATGTTGCCTCAATGTAAACCCTACATCATTATAAATTTTGTCAACATTACTAAGCTTGTACTTAGCATTCATTTTTATTTTCAGCACATGTGGCACTTTTTACATGTCTGTATTACGCTGCACTTCCAACTGTTTGTTTTTTTTCCTGCCTCTGATGTATTTTGGATTTATCATTTTTTAAAACTTTGCTCACCATATAATAATCTATATCCTTTGTGTTTGATTGATTAAAAAGCTTGAAATTTAGCTTCTCAAGTTACCTTGGTTGTCAGCAGGTTTGAAGCTCATCATTAATTTTTGGTTCTGAAGCATTTTCAAAGATTTCTGAATATCTAAGTAAATTGTGTGGCATACTTTGCTTTTTTCTACCACACCTATAGTCTAATAGATTAGTGTTGTACAGATCTCAAATCAATACTTGCTGTTATTTAGTACAGTATATTATTTTAATGCAAAGGATCTATTTTTTCTTATTTGAGCCATAATTATATATAGAATATAAGTAAAGCATACTAGTCTATAACTACTGGATTGTCTAATATCGGCAGGATTCTGTTCTTCCCCTTGGAAGAATATTTATTGACATTTAATCAATCAACTTTAAAGATGGTCTCTGATATCATAAGGCAGTAAGTATGAAGGCGCATTAGTTTGCATCCTCATTAGACATTTAAATAACAGGCCACTAGTTCAAGGAAAGGCCACGTTAAATAAGTTTATCCAGAAGAAGTAAGAGAAGGGTAAGTTGAAAATATTGGGGGGATCGGTTGTTTGGGGTCACTGAATGTTGGGGAAATGACTGGGTAAGGAGGACAGCTGGCAGATTAGATGGACATGAGGGGATGCAAGTGTTATGTGTGCAGGAAGCTAGATGGAAGTGGAATTAGGCAAGAGAATTGAGAGGGGGCTATAAACTGTCATACACTGGAAAATGGTGTAGGGATCATAGAATACTAAGAAATTAAGGATAGTGTTGTTAGTGGGAACTGGAGGAGTGATAAGGTAATAAGTGTCAATTCTGGGCCTTAAAGAGACATAACATCAACTTGTGCATATCCTCCTCAACTGGACTGTGTTGAAGAGGAGAATATGGCTTTTTGAGCAGAAATGGATGAAGAGCCTAGGGTGAAACAAGAAGAAGAAAAGTAGCTTGTTTGGTGGGTCTCTAAATCGGCCCATGTGAAAGAGTAGAGAAATGATACACGGGGTACACAGAAGATGAGGAATAAGGGAGAGTATAGTAGATTTTGCCATAACACTTGATTTGATAATAGGTAACACATTTTTTAGAAGTAAATCAGCATGTAACTTACAGCAGTGGAGGGGAAAAGGCATACTTTCTAATGTGTTGAAAATGTTGCTTGAAAGAAATAAAGAATTGCAAGTACTGTGTGTGAGCATAGCATAAAACTGTGGTGAGCAGAATAAAAGCATAGCAACCAGCACCAAGGATAAAGTATTGAGAGTTGGTGAAGAGATGTTGAGTAGAATGACAGGAAGGGAGGCCATCCAGGAATAAAAAGAGATATTGTAGAGGAAGAGTGAAGTGTAGGGTGTAATAAAGACAAGGAAAGAGTCAAAGAAGACATGGTACCAATCAGGGAGGGAGGCAAATCCAGAAATTGTACAGAAGACAAACAAGGAGGCAAAAAAGAGAGTGGTAATGACAAAACTGAATAAAAAAGAAGGAGCAAAAATAATTTTTAGAATAGCAAAGGCTAGGATTAAAACAGGGAAAGATTTTGTCAAATAAATCAGATACAAGATGAGCAAGCTGTACTCTTGAGTGAGCATGACAGGATCAAGAATAGATGTTAGACAAAGAAAATCCAAGGGTGGTGGTTAAGGATTGAGTCCCAAATGAAGGGCGAACACCAGGCACAAGGAGTGGGAGAAGTAAAGGAGGTACTGAAATGATGGATGATTGGAAAAGTTTAAGGGAATAGAGAGCAGAGGTGTGGTCTGATCTAATGAAGAAGATCTATGAATGGGAGAACATAACCATATGAGTAGCGTAGCAGTGTGATTGTTCCTTTTTATATGGAGAAGGGAGATATTCTGGATTTTGGAAACTACATGGGAAATAATAATGTCACATATGATGCAAATCTGAAAAAGTGTCATAGAGAAAAAGCTCAGGTAAGAGACCACTGTAGGGGAGGAGCAATTTGGTTTCATGCCAAGAAGAGGAGCAACTGATGAAGTATTTGCATTGAGATAGCTCATAGAGAAGCATTGTGAAAAACACAAAGGCCTGCATGTGGTGTTTACTGATTTGGAGATGGATGATGACAGCATGCCACATCAAGTAGCCTGAAGGTGTAATAAGGAAACAGGACTACCAGAGATGTATGTGGGGATTGTCCAGGACAAATATGATTGATCGCGGACCTAGGTTAGAAGCAGTGTCAGGGTATTAGACAAGATCCCAGTTAGAATAGTTCTTTATGTCTTAACCTGTTTGGTTATGGATGTGCCGAGTCATGGGATAAAAGACCAATCCCTCAGCTTTTTGCTGATGACATTATGTTGTATAGCACCAAAAAGAGGGGAATGGAGAAGGAGCTTTGCTAGGTAAAGACTGAGGAGAAAAAGGAAGAAGACAGAATATTTGGGGTTCAGTTATGGCCAGGATTTAGAAGTTAGCCTGCAGGAAGAGCTATTGAAAATAGTGGAAAAATTAAATTAGCAATATCAGTGATACCAGAATATGGATGCAGAGATAACCTACAGAGTGCAGTGTGAATGGAATAGTTTATCAGGAACAATACATGATCAAAGAATCAAGACACAACGGTTAAAGTATGGTTTTTAAGAGAGTGTTAAGACTAAGCAATGATGTATGGAGCTAACACATGGGCAGTAAAGGAAGTGCAGGAGATGTATTTGGACGTAGAAGAAATGAAAAATCTGAATAGAATGTGTGGAGTTTTAAAGAATGACACAAAAAGAAATGAGACAATCTGCGATACAAAAAAAGTAGGAGAAATATGTAATAAAAGTGCAGAAATGTAGAAATTGTATGTACATGTGCTGAGGAGTAACAAAAAATAGGTGGCCAAAACAGTGATGAAATACACGTAAAGGGGTAGACAAAGCAGAGGAGGCCAAAGTGGAGATGGATGGATAAAGTAAAATAAGATTTGAGGAAAAAGGGTATGACCTGGGGAGGAGGTGCAGGACGGAGCTGTATGGAGAGGGTTGGTCAAACACAACAACCTCACATACTGTAGAAGTGAGAAGAGATAAAGAATAAGAAGATTACAAAGTGCAAAATAAGGGTAATTTTTTAAAAACACATTTTGTATGCTTTTATTGCACAGTTCCTGCCTTAAAATGTCAGAGATGGATTTTAAAGGTGACTGGTTGGTGAATGACTGTCCAGGATGAACAACAGAATTCTGATAATATCAGAGGCATCCGAATTCCTGAGGCTGGAGTGAACTTACTAAAGATTCAAGAACTGATTTTTTTTTATGTAAAATTAGACCTGGGTTATTTTGTTACTATTCAATCCACTGAGTGCTTAGTATATTTGACTCATCTATAAGATAGCTTATTTTATTTTGGAGGATGTATTCCATTTATAAACACTCATATAAAATACTGAGAAAAATATTAATAATTTATAATGAAATGAAGCAACATAATCATTATCCCATGAAAGTATATTTTTCATAAATAAATCTTAATTTCTGTTTCTTGTAATGTGTTGCAAGACACTAGAGGTCGCTGTTGCCTCTTCCGACTCAACAGACAGACACACCACACACAGGGTAAAATCATCCATCCATCCATCATCCAATCTGCTATATCCTAACTACAGGGTCACAGGGATCTGCTGGAGCCAATCCCAGCCAACACAGGGTGCAAGGCAGGAAACAAACCCCATGCAGGGCGCCAGCTCACCGCAAGGGTACAATCACAAAGAAGATATTTAATATTTTTCTACTTTAAATAATGTTCCTTCAGGACCACAGCCACCAATAACCAGTAAATCAATACTAAATCACTACAATAATTACACTAGTAAGTAATAAGTACACAAATCTCCACTCCACTCCTCCCAGCAAGCTTTCTCCTACTACCTCCCAACTCCGACTCGCTTGCCGGGGTCACAGCAGTCCTTTATATAGTCTTTGACCCAGAAGTGCTTCTGTTCTTCCTCCCACGTGACTTACCAGCACTTCCGGGTCAGTTGGAGAATTTAGGTTTTAATCAGCCCGTAAGTAATACACGGCTTCTGTTGTCATAGTCCATTAGTACTTTGGGCTAGGTGAGAATTTGTTCTCCTACTAACTTCCCACCGGTGTCCCCTGGCGGTACCCAAGTACTCCAAGTCCCATAGTGCCATGCGGCCATCCGGGGCACCACTGCAGTCCAGGAAAGCTGCCATCTATCATCTTGGGGGAGGCAGTGTCTTTGATAAGCTGTCTTCCCCCATCCTTCCAGTACTAAGACATCCTGGCCGAGATAAACTGCCAGCCGTCCTTTACAGTGTGTTTAATGGTAATAAATGAAGTCTAGATAAGCATTATCCCTAAACTGAGCTTCTGATGAAGTTGACAAAGAAAACATTCATTTGCCACAAGATCAATTCAGTTTTCCCTTGAATATGTCCCAGTTCTTTTTTCTCAGTTGCTACACATTGCATTTTGTTAAATATCTTATTGTTTGATATTTCATAACTGAAAACAATGTAGCAAAAGGCAAAAAGAAGGGAATTAGAATTTCCTGCTATAGATCATCTTAAAATAAGTACAGGCATGAAATGTTGAAGTTATGGTAATAGCAGCAGGAATAAAGCTAAATAATAATAATGACATCATGTGTCCCAATTCATTTGCCCATTCCAAATAAGTCAAATCATTATTACCTTCTGTCTGTCCTTTCCATTTTTCAGCTTCATTTGATGCTAATTATCCATTTTGCACACTAAGGACCTCATTTAAACCATTAAATCTTCTCTGTTTGTTTGCCAATCATGCAATGCCAGCTGAACAGATTTTCATAAAAATTTGTATACAGTACAGGTTTTCCTTGGTCCAATTTAAAAATTTCATTTGAGTGTTCAGGGTTGTAATGGGGGGTTGGCAGTGGAACCTAAAAGCTGCACAATATTTCAATACAGTTCATCACAAAGAAATCTGATTGTACAATAAAGATGAACCAACTTACAGTCCAGGCTACGTTGTGTTTTCAGAAATTTCTGAAGGATGGTTGTAAATGGGAGGCGGGGATATCATGCCAAGGTGGCAGAGTCAAAATTAATTACATTTTTAATGCATATTACAATTGACACAACTTAAAGTAGGCATTAAGGTATTTCAAATGTTCCATTGAGAAATGGGGTGTTTTGTTGGGGTTTATGTAATGGTAATGAATTTGGCATATTCTTTAGGTTTGGCCCAACTGATAATGAAGGGTACATTTCATGTCAGTGACTCAATGGAGTGATGGTGGGGTGAGGGTGGATGTAGTGTGATGGGGGAATAACACAGAAATCACACATCAATTAAACAGCTATATCTGCTTTCACACAATTTTATCTTTACATTATTTGTCATGCAATTTTAAATACATGCTTTATAGAGTTTCAGGAATTTCACTTGGGAGGCATGATGGAAGAGCCAGTATTACAAAAAATATGCAGTATTCCAAAAGAACTGAAATTTTACATGGGTATTACAGTTAACCCAAGTTAATATACAGAATTTAGGAAGTTTCATTCTGAATAGAGGTTCAATGGAAGGAACAACACAAAAATGGTAGTTTTCCTCATCTTGCCTGCCAGATCAATGATCTAGAATTTTCATGGATCCAACCAAGCAGGGAGTTACAAGCAATCACACAATGCAATCATACACAAAAACAATAAGAGTGGTAATGATGTGGGAATGATAAGAGAGCCAGCAATGATAAAAGGGTCAACACTCAAAAAGCACATAAATACAGTGGAACCTCGGTTCATGAACGTCTCAGTACACGTACAACTCGGTTTACGACCAAAAAGTTTACCAAACTTTTGCCTCGGTTCACGACCACACACTCGGTATACAAACAAGTCAGTTTCCCTTTCGGTTTGTACATGTTCAGTCTCTCCCTGTGCATTTCCTGTGCTCTCGAGCAAGAGAGCGCGACACACACACACACACACGCACACACACAAGCAGCGCGAGAGAGAGCTGGACGCTTTAAGGTAGGAAGGCAGTAAAACAATGCACTGGGCTTGATTTTGTTTTCACTTCTGTTTCCTGTGATCTGTTCGTAGCGTGCATTGTTGCAATGTTATTTTTCTTGGTGGTTTATTAAATTACGGATTTTTTCAAATGTTCATTTTTTTCCCTTTGCTTAAAACTCATTAAAAAAAGTGCTATTAGCCGGCAGTTGGTAGCGCTATAGCGCGAACTATTGCAGTGTTAGTTTTCTCTGTTGTTCAAGGTTTTCACAGTGTTATTCAATGTTTTTACATTTATTTGACTATTACACTGTACATTCTATGGCTTAACTATATTTGTGCTTAAAAACTTAAAAAATATATATATTTACATACAGTTCGTATGGTCTGGAACGGATTAATTGTATTTACATACAATCCTATGGGGGAAATTGCTTTGGTTCACGACCAAAACGGTTTACGGCCAGAGTTTTGGAACGAATTATTGAGGTTCTACTGTATTGCTTTTTTATCTTAAATCATTATAGAAATATATCCAGAAAACACTGAGCACTTTGACTAGATTAAGAAAACATTTTTGGCAAGTTTAAGATAAGACCAGTGCATGATATTTCTTGAATGGATTGAATTTTGAAGAAAAATCAATATTAAATATTAATAAAATTAATCTAACAATAAACACTATTAATAGTAGTCTTCAATTATGGGATAACTGGGAGCAGGCAATAGAAATTTAGCAAAACAATTTACACAATTTTACACTTCAAGACCAGAAGTAGCATTTACCTATTAATGACAGGTACCTGTAAGATTGTCACAGCATAAAAGCTCTATCCCATTGATATGCATTATAAACTGAATGACTTATTATACTGTGCCGTATCTTTATCACAAGTAAGAATTCATGCAAATTGCAAATAAAATGAAATATTTTCTGTTTTATTTCAGGATCATGGAGTTTGCAGTTTGAGAAAGGGAACAGTGTGGTAGTACTCCGCAGTTTGCTTTGGCTTGGTCTTACATTTTATCACATCCCCCTGACTTCCCATCATGGCTACACTTATATAGGTACAGGGCAAAAGAACATAGACTTCCCTTTTATGTTATAAAATTCTAATTTATGAGAACTACAAATGGGATTACAAACAATTGTATCACCAAATTTCAACCCCAGCATTCTTAATCAGAAATAAAAAAAATATTTTATTAAAACCAATGCTAACTTTAATCTGTTCATCTGTATTTTTTTTTATATATTTATTATTTTGTGTAAAACTTTTTATGATTAACTGGCTCACATTGTACAACCACCGAAAACAAAACTGAACTACTGTCAACACTAATAATGTGAGTTATTAATATGCAGCATGTGCCAACTGTGCAAACATCAAGAGAATAAAGCTTGTCAAAGTACAGGATAATTTATGTCTGAAAAATAAACAAAACAGAACCCACCGTTGGTTGTTCCACCAATCAGGCAGTCCTTGGCTAGATGGCTACCTCAGTCATACTTCAAGTGCTCCATACGGAGTATTTATTCAACTTTCAGATAAGCAGCTGAAGGAAAAAATGTTGCTTCCTTCACTTGTACTATAAATACAACTTAGTTAGATTTCATGTCTTGTTTATCTACATGCCATGTGTTATTTCTTTTATCTACAAGAGATGAGATCACAAGGTGGACCCCCAGAAATAAATATTACAAAAATCAATTTAAAAGGCATGCATCTGTATTAAGAAAATAGTATAAAATGTACAAAGTAAAATTTTACTATCTGCATCAATGTATCCTAACAATAAAACTGGCGCATACCATTGTGATGCCCTGAATGTCCACAGCCTTGGCATTTTCTGTCTCCTCGGATATCAATAATCATACACCGACCTGGACTAGAACAATGAACAAGTTACTCTTGCACAAAAAGTGCAATTGAAAGTGCATTTATTTACAACAATCCAAGCCGTGTCCAAAAATGTGCAGTGCACTCATTATTTAATAAATACTCTGTAATACAAACACTGCATATGGATGTTAAAAATCAATAATTAGATCCAAGTAGATATGGTTTGTTAAAACCAAGATATATAAAAAAAAAAAAAAAAAATTGAGAACTGGCTTACTTCCTTATGTTGCCACTTGTCTCCCTCTGCTGCTTCTCTCTCCAGTTTTGGGTCTGCTCAGCAAAGCCGAGACGCCAACCAGCACAGTCCCCTCTCTGGTTCTCTTCCCAGCCACCCCAACTGGGATGTTTGGAGCCCAACTCCGTCCCCCTTCCACTGTCTCTTGCTGTTGGTGTAGCCTTCCACTATGCTTGCCGGATTCAGGTCAGGTAACAAAGGGCACTATACCAATAGCCTCGAATCTCAGCAAGCCAAATGCTCTTTTTAAATTCTGGTACAAAATAAAGTAACAGACATGAGAAATACTTTTAAGCACTATAAAAAAACAAGTTAACGTTTTACTCTAAAATACTGCCCTAAACAAACAACATACAAAGTTATACATATTGCATAAGTACAAATATACTGGGAGAGTAAAAAGAAATAATTTAAATGATGCTAGGGCTGCTCCCATTCTCAAACTTTTTCTAGAAGAGAGGAGAAACAATGAATTACTTGTTAACATTTATAAAAATGAAGGTTAAAACAAAATGTGAACAGAGCTCCGCAAAACCGATCCTACCTTCAGCAAGACTAATTTCCGCCAGCTTTAAGATAATGACCTCATATAAATGGTCCCTGGCAGGGGCCTGCAACATATGCTCTCCCAATGATGGTTCCTGCTTATATTAAATACATACTGTACAACAAAGACGACCCTTGAAGCACTCGGTCATTCCTGCTCCTCGTATTGCTCAATAGGAATGATCTGTAGCACTAGTCCCATCCCTCCTCTCCATTGCACCGTCTCAGTCATACAATTCTACCACTCCCTTCTTCTTTCCCTTAATTTTGCCTCTGTTTGTTCTCAGACTTTCTCTTCCTTTTCAGTCTCGCTCTCAGACCCCTTTTAACCTTGTAAGTGTACGTGCTTTCCATAATGATCCATGAACTGTCAACAAGGAATGTCTGTGCTGACTACACTAACACGAAAAAGAGCAATCAGCCAATTTCCCATTAAACACTCCAGTGCCACTTGGCTTTTCACTGGCACACACCTACACCCACAACATCAGAGCTGCACTGTTTTTACAAAAACCTTACACAGCCACAGACACATGACATGACACATTATGCCACAGTTGTTGAAAGACATGGCTTCTTGCTGCTGAGCCTCTCCCTAACTTAACATGTAATGAATTACCAGGAGACCAGCACAAATTATACATGTGGCCAGTGCATTACTGGAAAGTATTTAAAAAATATTTATTTGCTTTACAAAGCCTTCTTTTGTAGGCCATAATAAACAAAGGTTATGGAGATTCAAGAATTAGAAAAACTCAGCAATTTAAGTGTCAAATCTATTACCACAGATATCAAATCAGAGCAACCTTAGCTTACCACTGGGTGCCACACTCATTATTAGAAGTGGTTTTCTCAGGCTTTTTCAGCTAGAAGACTGACAAGAAAATAACTGTGATATCATGAATAGTGGTTAAATGCATGTTCCAGAAATATATTAGATACAAGCTGGTTTGAACATTGAATCATGGCCTGTAAGGAATTAAAAAAACTTTCACAATAAACATTTTGGAAAGACTGTCTAGATTCTTATTGCTTTTCATATATCTTTGGAAAGCCCTCCAAAATAGTATGTGGAAGCCTCGGCCAGGAAAACAGGTCAAGTGTTTCAAACCCAAACATGACATTCTCCAGTTGGTGGGTCGGCAATGGTGGCCAGCTCACTTCCCGTTCAGTTCATTATCTCCCTCTTGGACAAAAGCCGACAAGAGGCTCTCTATGCTTTCACTTGACTGCTGTTCTTCTGTCCCAGCCTGTTATTCCCTTCCTAGTCAGCAGACTCCACACCAAGTGTGTGGGATATCCCTGACAGCCCATCTCCACTGGAAACATCCAGATTTGCCATCCTTTGTCCTTGTAGCTGGTATTTGCTGTTCTTCCAAACTGTTGCCTCCTCATATGCTTCTTCCCACTGTACATTCAAATCTACTATAATTTTCTTCCCAGCTGTTCACCAGATATCCAGGTCTGTTCTCAGGGCAGTGAACAATAGAAACTTAGGGAACCAGATCTTCCCTGCCAGGTCAGCTCTTATCTCCCATTTTTTGGCTGATGGATGTAAAATAGAAAGTGTAGAAATGTGTCATCATTTCTTCTAAAGTCACACGGTTGAAGTCACCACATATTCTAACTGCAGGTATGGAGTGAATCATCATTAAGGTGTTGGTGACATAATTAATCATTTCTGTTACCAGGTATAATAAGAATGAGTCTCTACACATCATAAAGGTTTGGGGCAGCGACCTGTATAGTACGAGGGATATCCAGAAAAAAAGGTTACAACAGCTGTTAAAAATCGAAAAATGAATATATTTTAACCAAATTTACAGGGTATGTTCCAAAATATGTGTTTATTTCTCAACATAATCGCGGTCAACTTCGATGCACTTCTTCAGCCTGGGCACCAGCTTTTTTATACCCTCATCGAATATGCTCCGCTCCACCTCCGAAAGCCACTTCTCCACTGTCTCCTTCACCTCCTCATCGTTGGAAAAACATTTCCCACCGAAGAATTCTTTCAGTTTGGTAAAAAGGTGAAAATCTGAGGGCGCAAGGTCCGGGGAATAGGGTGGGTGGGTAACAATATCCCATCCAAAGGACACAAGCAGGTCCTGAGTCACACGAGCGATATGGGGTCTGGCGTTGTCGTGAAGGAGGGATACACCACGAGTCAGCCTTCCCCTCCTTTTGTCTTTAATCTTTTTTTTAATTTTTTTAGGGTCTCACAATATGTTTCAGCATTGATGCTGGTCCCTTTGGCCATGAAATCCACCAACAAAACCCCTTTTCTGTCCCAAAAGACAGATGCCATAATCTTCCGCTCTGAAAACTGAAATTTTTATTTTTTGGCTGATGGGGAATGGGTATGGCGTCATTGTTGGGACTGCCTTTTGGACTCAGGAGTATAGTGACATACCCAAGTTTCGTCTCCAGTCACTATAGAGTCAAGGAACGCTTCATCCTCGATTTCATAACGCTGAAGAAATTCACATGCAGCCAAAACGCGATTTTGGCAATGTTCTGGAGTCAACATTTTTGGCATCCATCTTGCACTCAGCTTCCTGTAATCAAGTTTTTCTGAGACAATTTCACCCATTAAACTTCGTGAGATGTGTGGGAACATTTCATGAAGGGTGTCAATCGTCACACGACGATCACTGCGAATTTTTTCATCAACTTGCTGCAGAAGCTCTTCTGAAACGAGAGACGGCCTCCCACTCCTTTCTTCGTCATGAGTGTCAGTGCGACCTTCTTTGAACGACCTAACCCACTTGTAAACATGCTGATGTGACATTTCCTCAGGTCCATAAGTTTCCACAAGCTGACGATGGATCTCGGCCGCGGATTCGCAACGCAAAGTGAGGAACTTGATGACCGAACGATTCTCGCATCGGCGGTAGGTGGAGCAAACGGCCTCAGCAGAGGTTGACGAACTCGCTTGCTGTGATGACATTTCACAACTGACTGACACGGTCCCGGGCTTATTTTGACCATTAGGACCCCCCTACACGCAGGTATGCAAACCTTCAAAAAAAATTCCCTGCACCCTCCAGGGCACTTGTAACCTTTTTTTCTGGATATCCCTCGTATAACCCAGCTGCAAAAGTTTTTGAAATATTAGAACTGAGATATTCGCAAGACTGAGTCCAAAACAGAACTGACTCTTTGGAGGTAAGATGGTGGTTTTAAGGGCTGGGGAAGGAAATTACGTCATCTATGCCTGAACCGGAAGTGACATCATCCGAGGTGCCGGCGCCAGAAGTGACGTCATTAGAGGTGCCGGAGCCAGAAATGACGTCATCAGAGGTGCCAGAACCTAGTGAGATTTCCCGGGAATGGTCTGCAAGAAACTGAGAAAGACAGTCCGCACACTCTGCCACCCCCTGGTCTGGTGTAGTATTACAGTTACCCAGGCCCTTTAGCTGTCTCCTACTCACACATGTGTGACACAGGTCACCATTGCAGAGGGAGAAATATAAATGTAAATAAGGATGATGTCATTTGTAATTTATCTCCCTAGGTAAATACCTTGGATGAATTCCAACAGTCAGAATTTTAATGTCTGAATTACAAGCTGTAGTTTTAACTGTATTATGCTCCAGTTTACAGCATTCCTCATTCACATAGTTGACCAGTCACCATCCTGTGCTTTTTCCCACACCACACTGGCTCTCTATCTGCTTGAATAACATGAAATCCATCCAACATTAAAACAGTGTCAGGTACATATTAGCTTTAAGCCAGCTGTCAGTAAAGAACAAAATGCCACTGTACTTGTGTGCTCCATGACTTGCTATAAGCACAGACAGTTCATCCATCTTATTTGACAGCAATTTGATCAAACATTTCCCATTGCAATAAATGGCAAATCAGTTCTAAAACCATTTCACTTTGCTTTTACTCTCACGTGGGCACATCACCCTCCCTGTCAGTAAACAAACAGCTCCTGCAGTAAAATGTAACTGAGCTGTTTACACACACACAATCACAGTGCAAGTAACTGATTACGGGAGTATTTAATACAACCCTTTTTATTTTCTGTGTCTAACTGTTTCAGATATTGTAATCATAAGGCAGCCTTCAGCTCCTCTTCGTGATTCCCTCCAAGTTCACTACCCATTTTTTGCCAGTTTTACGTTCATAACAAAAGCAGAAATATAACACTTTTGTTATTTTTCTATTAATTCAACTTATCCTTTGAAGTTTTCTTCCTTACCACAGCAAATTATGCAGAATGTTGCACGAGTAACCAGTGTAGGAAAGTTAATGTGTGAACTACTGGTCTAGTAGTGACTGGTTAAAAGACTGTGGCTTTATGAGTCATTAAAAAAAAAACAAAAAAACACACACACACAACTCTGCCTCTCCCTGAAGTTGCTGCCGTCTAATTTCTCCCACTTATAAGGCAACAAAAGCACCCATCTCAAAATGCAGAAAGCAAAAAACAGATTTGTTTAGAGTTAAGTTTCCTTTCAAGTGTGTTGTAAATGCCAGATGGGTTGGACAGCATCCTGTGCAGGAGAAAGGAAGCAGCCGGCCCCAGGCCAGAGGGGATGGACGGACAGCCCAGTGGGAATGAAAGATGCTGTAGGGGATGGTTTATTCCCCCGGGACACAAGATGACAACAGGCCTCTGTATCGGCACCCATTTGGGAACTAGAGGGGAATGCTGGGAAATGTAGTCCGGCAATACTGCCCTAATGGAGTCCAAGGGTGCCGCAAGGGGGTGCTGCAGGGAGATGCACTCCCTAATAAGTGGGACTTCCATATGACCTAGAAGTACTTTGATTGGGCAGTGACCCTGGCACCAGAAGTACTCCATGGTCCTTAATAAAAGAGAATGCACTCCCTTATCCAGGCAAGTCGGAGCTGGGAGGACATAGAGAAATACTTGACTGGAGGAGGGCAGAGTGGTGGTGAGAGGAATTGTGAAGAGATATTGTGTTTTGTTAAGAGAGAGAGAGAGACAACCTGTCTTTGTACTTATTTTACTTTGTGGAGAAATTGGTGAATAAACCATTCTTTATTTGAACCCGGGACTCTTTTTGTGATCGTGTTTGGGGCTCACTGACACCCCTGGGTCCATCACAATGTGTAAATACAAAGTAAGTTATTTCACTTCAAGTTATTAGAGGATGCCATGTTCTGGGATGGTATTGGTGTTGTAATGTATATTTAAGATTAATTTTGCTGTATTTGTTAAGTCTGAAGCTTGTGTGTGGATGCTAAGATGGCAGCATGCTGGCTACTGGTTAGGAGCAACTGCTGAATGTTATTTATGTGTGCAGTACATGACCTTTGTTAATATTATTACTTCATTTGAACTTGATTTTTGTTACATTTAGCTACGTTAATGTGGAAAGTCAATTAAGTTACAGATACACATGTCCAAGTTATAAATGTACAAAGTGCCATTACTTCCAAGCAAAAAAAAAAAACAAAAAAACAACATTTACCTAATGTAACTATGTATGTATATAAAGGAGAAAGGGATTCTTTTTGCCAGGTCCAATTAACTGCCGACAGGGTGTTAAAGAAAATAAACTGCACAGCAGTGGGTTCAACTTCCCTGATTCAGCAGTGCATTATTGTGAAGGCTCCCCACTGAGAAATAGCCTTTGCTACACCATCTCTGTCGATTTAAGATGAATGTTTTCAGGAACATCAGAGAATCTTACGTGTATTTGCTGTGACATGGTAGTTGCATTACATATAGTATTTGGTGTTGCAATTCACAGCTTTGTTCACACATGTATACAGTATGAATTCAACTCAATGCACCATATGAACACATGTGTATGCACCATTTTCACTACAAGAGCCCTGTCTGTGCCAGTAGTAGTAAGAAGTGAGCCATGTCTAACTGTTTGATGCTCATCAACACCATCACACGTTCTCTCCCAAAATAGAACCTTCTTCAAAAATCCAGTCAACATGTCATACATGATCAGAATTTGTCAGTATTTACCGTGCACAGATAAGGTGAGTTCATTCAGGTAGGTGAATATATCAGTAAGATCTACCCACTTTGGCTGTTCAAACAATATGACAAAGACATGTGGATGCTCCTTCTGGTAATTCATCAATATGATGCCTTGACATTTTCTTTGATGTTTTGTGATTTTCTTGCACTAGACAAATTTTTATTAAATTTAAGGCCATTTTTCAAAAACACCATTGAACATACAAGCTCATTCTCTTAGTGGGCATGGACAAGCAGTTCTTGCATTCTTCCGATCAATACTGCTGCCCCATCGGTACATACTTCACATTCTCCAATTCAAATGATTGCTCTTAAAGAAACAAACACTTTAAAAAGTCTTTCCTTCAAAACATGTTCAATTAAATCAAACTTTATTTTTTTATAACAATACAAAAAGCAATTAACATCTGTTGAATCATCCAACTGTTCTGCTTGTTTCAGTTCATCTGCCACAAGGCCAGTAATATTAAGGGACATACCCTTGATCCAAAGGCAAACAGTATTATTTTATAGTGAAACAATCATAGTTTTCCCAAGACTTCCAGCTGCAGGGAGAATGAGTTCATCATTGAGAAGACGGGGCTTCTTTGATTTATACACAGAGAGCAATACAGCGCAAGATGCATGAAATGCTTTGACAGATGCAATTTGATTTGATTTGACTTAAATTCTAACCATTTCTATTGGGAAAATGCACCTGTCTTACCAACACAGGCGGAGCAATTGGTACTCAGTTGCTGCTGCAAACTGGCTGGCTTAATGGAACCGTTCATTAGCACTGCGCTGCAGATATAATACAGCAGCTGCAATGGGTCTGCTTCCTTACTTTAAAATCAATATAAAACATGATACTCTTAAAACTGCAGTGGGCTGGCACCCGGCCCGGGGTTTGTTTCCTGCCTTGCGCTCTGTGTTGGCTGGGATTGGCTCCAGCAGACCCCCGTGACCCTATAGTTAGGATATAACGGGTTGGATAATAGATGGATGGATACTCTTGTAATGGCAATGTTTTGCATTTGTTATTTTCTTTTTAAATCAGCAGTTACACCTGAACTGGCATTATTACTGCCATTTGTTGTGGCAGTAGCTGAGCATTTCAACCATTTATCCTTCGGATATTGACTTTTTTTGCTAGCATTGATCAGAACAGGTGGTGTTAAAACTCACCAAGCTAAGCTGCATGCCACGCAGTAGCACAGAGATGTGATAACTATAAAACCATACACTAGATTCAACATTGCACAAATTTTATTACATATTTACTGTTTTTATTTATTTTGTTCCAAATTACAATTAGAACGTCAGTGAAACAGCTTTTGAAACAATTTTTCTCATGACATCAAAGAATAGTAGGTTAGCTAACTAGGTGTGACAGGAAACATGCAAAAAAAGCGCGGAAGAAATGGGTTCTGGCCATAGGCAATTCTAAAACATGAATAAAAAGATTTAAGAAATTAATCGGTAAAGATTATTTCCCTACTAAAAACAAAAAATAATAAAAAAACGTTTAGAGACGCAATGTTTTGGTTATACACCCTTCATCAGTTGTGTTGTTTTACAGATAAACACTAACAGCCTTTCACTAATCCATAGAATGCTTAGTAAAAATGAATGAAAAGATAAACATGATATTATGCCAGGAGGAAGCATTCTGTGTGCACTGAATTGAAGTGTATTTTCATTCAACTCTCCAATTGTGTGAAGTACATCAATATATGAAAGTGTAATTCAACACGAAGTTCTCCCTCATACTCCATCACATTATCCCATCTAATCTCATTAACTTGAGAGATTCAAGTTGGGATTTCACAATAATAACCCTAAAATGCTATCTCTCTAAAACTGAAATAAAAAGGAGGCATTAAGTGCACCTGCTGAGTGTAGATCTTGTTGATGATGTCAACAAAATTAATGTTTAAAACAGTTCTGCAATTTAACCATAATTTCATGGGCAGAAGACTTTATCATTACACGTCAAATGTTTATGGTGTGGTTTATCATTACAAATATGGCTTTATATGGATTGATTGTTCTTTTGGAGAAAACTACAAGCCACAAAAAATGAAACACACAGATGGTAAATCTTCATCCTGCTCCCACTCCTGACTCTAGCTCCCTGATTGTATAGAGACGGCCCCTTTTATTCCCTCCTGGATGTGCTCCAGGTGCTTGATGATGTCCTTCTGGCAGCACTTCCTAGTGTGGCGGAAGTGCTGCCATTGCACCCAGAAGAACTCCGGGCCTCCCTGGAAGGATCTTCATCCATCTTCCCAGGTGTGGCAGAAGTGAACGTTTCCCGGGCTCCCCTGGTGGTGGCCCCTTTGTACTGTTAGCAGAGGATGAGAATACAGCATGAGCAGTAACAGGAAAGTTCAAATAAGGAATGTGTGTCACTTTCGTCATTTTTTCTGAGACAGTAACACCTCTCCTGTACCAATGTGTTAGCCAGTCTCTTTACTACTTTTAGCCATATATATTTTAGAACATTAAAACAATCTGCACAAGAACAGTCTACTCAGCCAGTCTTAGCCACTTAATTCTTCCAAAATAACATCAAGTTAAGTTATGAAGGCCCCTAAAGTCCTACTGTCTACCACTCTACTTGGTAATAAATTCCACATGTCTATGACTCTCTGTGTAAAGAAAAACTCTATAATGTTTGCAAGAAATTTATCAAGATTCCAACTGTTCCCCCATGTTCTTGTGGAACTCCTTTCAATGTTACAATTGAAGTGTTTATGTTTATGAAGTGAATTAGTACAGTGGATCAAGACTGTATCACCTCTTTATCTCCTTTTGATTAAACTGAAAAGACTCCGCTCTTTTAGTCATTCCTCATAGTTGTTTCTCTGCAGTCCTAGAATCAGCCACGTCGCTCTTCACTGAACTCCTCCTAGCGCTGTTATGTCTTCTTTGTAACCTAGAGACCAAAACTGTACACAGTACTCCAGATGAGGCCTTGACATTGAATTATAAAGTTTGACCACAACTTTCTTTGACTCTGGACTCTTACTTCCTATGTGTAATACTCTACATTTAATTATATAAAATTCTGTCTCTCACAAAGCTACCCAATCATGTATGCTATTCAAGTCCTTCTGTAATGATTTAATGGATTCCAAAGAATCTGCCAATCCACCAATCTTGTTATCATCTGCAGACTTAACCAGCATGTTATTGATATAAGGGTGCACAACATCTCCATAAAGGACACCTGGCCTAGGTCCACCAATGCTCTACTGCAACGCAGGCCTGCCAACATCCTGTACCTCTGGAATGCTGGACACTCATCACCTACGAAGAGCAAACCACTCCATCCTGACAAACTCTTCACATACTGAGGTGTTATTCATACATTTAGTGTTAATTGTGATTGTCTTTTGTTAATGAATATATAACTTTAAATTCTAAAATAACATTCCAAACAGTAGCAGATATAAAAGAAATACACTCCACAATAAGACTCCCGGAGAGTGTCCCTATAAACGGCTGGCACTCATCTGCTGGGCTTATTCCTTGTCAAATGTCCAACCTCTCCTAGGTCATCACTGGAGAAGCTCTGTCACAGTTTCAATATTTTCTGGAAATAACTGCTTTTTGTATTCCATTATCAGCATTGCATGCAAAGATGCTGCCTGCACAAAAATCATCTTTAAGATTGAAATTAAACATAGATGTACTAACTTGCTTCACACATGCAGCACAAGCGTAAATGGATTTAAATACATCTTCACGGAAAACACCCCAACAGTTACAGCCACTGATAAATAATATTGTATATGCCTGGTATTCCTCCGCCTTGTGCCATTCACTCACTTTGCCCCATCATTAGGAAAACCCATACAGTGATAATCACTTGGTACAATGACAGAAGGGCTTACTCAGAGGGACCAAAGGCTGTTCAGTGAGTTGCAAATATTATGAGGTGTATATTTAAAGTTTTTGACAAGCAAGTAAAGTTCAAACAGAAAAGGACTGCATTATAGCAAAGGCAGGTTTAATAAGCAATCCACATACTGATCGTATAAGGTAAAGAATCTTTCTTTAACAGTCACCTCAAAAACAGCAGCAGATACCTGACAAGTATTTCTGCTCTCTTACAATCTACATTTGTAACCACAACTCTATTCTTGTGTCCACTCCCAAAAACGCAAGAACATGCCCAAGGTAGCGGAAAACAAATTAGTCTAAGTAATATACTGAACATTTCAAGAATAAGCTGTTTGCTTACCTTTTTTTTTTTTTTTAACAGTCCTATTGATGCAATGATGACTCTGGTACACCAATCCATTGGTCAGTCTCTTTATTGCCTTTACCTAAAAACACATAAACATAACATTACTAAAAGAACAGGAGACATTCAAAATAATTTCTAAAGTATGAAATATCTTCATTAGAATACATATGCTTACAATAGTTACCTATAGACTCAATTTATATTACAAATTTCAATATTACACTGTCAGATCACAGTTTATGAGCAAAATGGCAGTTTTATTTTACCTGGTAATTTCAAAGAGGTATGTACTCTCACATTGTAGAATATGCTCTGAAGAATAGGTATGAATTGATTCAGTAAGTTAAACATTGGAAAAGTTAATCACATTATTATAAAAGAGATGTATACTTGACTCAGAACATTTAAGTTCAAGTTTATTATCATTTGTCCAACGCACAAAAGGATTCCTACTTGTGTGTTTCCCACAAGCTAGTGACTGGGTTATAAAATAAAGAGCAGACAATAAAACAATGGACAATATAAAAATACGCACACACCAGACTGAGTCATGCAGTTTTCAGTACACTTGTGTGGCATGCTATAGAATCACTTAAGTAATACCTTGAAATAATTTAAAGATAATACTAAACAGAAGCACCAACAAAAACTATTACATTATTTTATGTATCTATATAAACTGGAATTAGAAAATATATTTATTTAACAATTTCTAAACATGTTTAAACCTTTTAAAGAAAAATAAATCAAATAATTTACAGA
This sequence comes from Polypterus senegalus, assembly GCF_016835505.1. NCBI lineage: Eukaryota > Metazoa > Chordata > Cladistia > Polypteriformes > Polypteridae > Polypterus > Polypterus senegalus. The sequence continues at coordinate 173,753,619 of NC_053156.1, forward strand.
TATCTATAAATGTTCAGTTTTGCTTGGAATATACTCTTTAAAATGGTTACTGCCCAATACATTACATTTTTAGGCAATCTATAAATATCTTTAAATAATCCCTTGTATTGAATAATATCATTAAATGGCTTTCAGATATTTTCAGCTTATTAAGAAATAACCCTAATTTAAGCTATTTGGAAATGTTTAAAGATTTTGTAGATGTATTTTCAAACATATAAAACAATTTCAACAATAGCTTAAAGTAACTTACAGGTATCTTAAAATTACTAAGATATACTGCTGATTTATAAATTTACCTATAAATATTAAAGATATTTTACACATATCTTAATTAGTACAGTATATAATTCCCATGATAATCCATCTCTTGCTATACACTTAACGGTTTGAGTAAGGTAGCCGTTGCCTAATTATAACACCACCGTAGAGCTTGAAGTTAAGACAGTTTCAGTTTTTTTTCTACAATTCTGAATAACTGGCGTTGATTTAAATAGTGAGACTGTATTAAAGATGTTTTGTAATAATCGGAATACTCATTGCAATACTAAATTTCCTTGTAAACATCGTTTTTCTAAATTACTACTAAATTATCTTGTATTTGTTTGATTCAAGTGAAATTAAATAGATGCCTGTTATATCGCCTGTATTCCTGGCACAAACGAATTAAATAGCTGTGTGCTCTTACGAATGATGATGGTATAGTCTGGTTAAGTATCTGCACTGACCTCGGATTGTTGAAGTGACGATGGTCTCTCCTGCTGGAGACTGACCGCCGAGGATATCGCTGTCCAAGAGTCTTTTTATGAGATACGACTGATGTTTCACTAGTTTAAGAAATAATTTCAGATTGATCCTCTTGAGAGACACTCATACTAACCGGTTATTAATTCTGATAATGATACCGTTACAAATACAGTAAAGCACCATTCCTACATTCGCCAAGACAACGACTTAGTTTGAAATACGGCATCCTTCTCTTTGGGCGATCACAAACGGCAAACACCTGCGCAGCTCTTGAAACTGTGCCAACTTTTTTTATTCACAGGTGATTGGTTCCGTAAGAATGATTGATGTCGGCTCTTCCATGTGCCGATACAGGCAACTTTCTATTCCAACCACGTCAGTGCTGGGTAAACCAACCGGTTGCGAGTGAAAATGTGAGCTGTAGACTAGCGGCCGTTCAGGGGAGTAGCATCCACTTTCTCAGTTCCAGAGCCACAGTACCATACGTCACCGCAGTTGTAGACCATTTTCATTTTCACCGAAAGTGAGTATTATACTATTTTCACGGAAGTGGATATTATTGGAGGTTCAGGGTTGGTTTGTGCATTGTTCCGAATGTTGATGGGATGGGCTCTGAGTACTGTCAAGTTTAAATTTCATTTAAAAAGTTTAAGTAAAAAGTAAAGAATCTTCCTACGCTGAAAAAATTGAAGAATAGGATATTCGAGACGCTGCGATTAGGCTCTTTCGGTCCCACGATAAGAAACGTTTATACAGGTGCTGGTCATAAAATTAGAATATCATGACAAAGTTGATTTATTTCAGTAATTCCATTCAAAAAGTGAAATTTGTATATTAGATGTAGTCATTACACACAGAGGGTAGCGCTGCTGCCTCGCAGTTAGGAGACGCGGGTTCGCTTCCCGGGTCCTCCCCTGCGTGGAGTTTGCATTTTCTCCCCGTGTCTGCGTGGGTTTCCTCCGGGCGCTCCGGTTTCCTCCCACAATCCAAAGACATGCAGGTTAGGTGGATTAGGTGTGTCCTGCGGTGGGTTGGCCCCCTGCCCAGGATTGGTTCCTGCCTTGTGCCCTGTGTTGGCTGGGATTGGCTCCAGCAGACCCCCGTAACCCTGTATTCGGATTCAGTGGGTTGGAAAATGGATGGATTATTTATTTCTTTTAATTTTGATGATTATAACTGACAACTAATGAAAGTCCCAAATTCAGTATCTAGAAAATTTAGAATATCAATTAAGACCAATGCAAAAAAAGGATTTTTAGAAATGTTGGCCAACTGAAAGGTATGAACATGAAAAGTATGAGCATGTACAGCACGTACAGCACTCAATATTTAGTTGGGGCTCCTTTGGCCTGGATTACTGCAGCAATGCAGCGTGGCATGGAGTCGCTCAGTCTGTGGCACTGCTCAGGTGTTATGAGATCCCATGTTGCTCTGATAGTGGCCTTCAGCTCTTCTGAATTGTTGGGTCTGGCGTATTGCATCTTCCTCTTCACAATACCTTATAGATTTTCTATGGGGTTAAGGTCAGGCGAGTTTGCTGGCCAATCAAGAACAAGGATACCATGGTCCTTAAACCAGGTACTGGTAGTTTTGGCACTTTGTGCAGGTACCAGGTCCTGTTGGAAAATGAAATCTGCATCTCAATAAAGTTCGTCAGCAACAGGAAGCATGAAGTGCTCTAAAACTTCCTGGTAGACGGCTGCGTTGACCTTGGACCTCAGAAAACACAATGGACCAACACCAGCAGATGAGATGGCACCCCAAACCATCATTGACTGTGGAAACTTTACACTTGACCTCAAGAAACGTGGATTCTGTGCCTCTCCTCTCTTCCTCTAGACTCTGGGACCTTGATTTCCAAAGGAAATGCAAAATTTACTTTCATCAGAGAACATAACTTTGGACCACTCAGCAGCAGTTTTGTCTTTAGCTCAGGTGAGACGCTTCTGACGCTATCTCTTGTTCAAGAGTGGCTTGACACAAGGAATGCGACAGCTGAAACCCATGTCTTGCATACGTCTGTTTGTGGTGGTTCTTGAAGCACTGACTCCAGCTGCAGTCCACTCTTTGTGAATCTCCCCCACAGTTTTGAATGGGTTTTGTTTCACAATCCTCTCCAGGGTGCGGTTATCCCTATTGCTTGTACACTTTTTTCTACCACATCTTGTCCTTCCTTTCGCCTCTCTATTAATGTGCTTGGACACAGAGCTCTGTGAACAGCCAGCCTCTTTAGCAATGACATTTTGTGTCTTGCCCTCCTTGTGCAGGGTGTCAATGGTTGGACAATAGTCAAGTCAGCAGTCTTCCCCATGATTGTGTAGCCTACAGAACTAGACTGAGAGACCATTTAAAGGCTTTTGCAGGTGTTTTGAGTTAATTAGCTGATTAGAGTGAGGCACCAGGTGTCTTCAATATTGAACCTTTTCACATTATTCTAAATTTCTGAGATACTGAATTTGGGACTTTTATTAGTTGTCAGTTATAATCATCAAAATTAAAAAAAAAAAATTTGAAATACATCATCTGTGTGTAATGAATGAATCCAATATACAAGTTTCACTTTTTGAATGGAATTACTGAAATAAGTCAACTTTGTCATGATATTCTAATTTTATGACCAGCACCTGCATATAGATAAGTATAAATCAGAAAGCACAACTGGTCTATTAGAAAAATGTGAAATTGTATTCATCGATACAAATGTGTGGAGTACCTCAGCATTCATCTGACAATATAATTCATCTGACAATATAATTCTGCACTGTGCCTCAATACTGTACTGTAGTGCCGATTAGTTATGTCACCTGCAATGTGGGTGGGCATGCTGGTTAATAAACTCGGCGACAGCTGACACTACAGATGCTAATGTAAGACTGTTAATTGTTGTTACAGTGTCTGTGAATTATCACGCATGTTCTTTTGAATGAGAAAAAGAGAAAAAACAAAGAGTCCGAATATGGTTTCTGGTAGGACAAAAGTGGGGGAATGTGATTTTTTTTTTTGCGTTCTGGCTGTTTTTGGAAGGATTGTGAATAAAAAAAAACGGTAGTGTTTCCTTGTATTGGACTCTGTACAGTCCTTGCTGTCCTTGAGTTTAATTGCTTCAGGCATGCTTACAGTGGTGGCAGCAGCGTTTCTTTACTTCGGGACGGAAGATATAACGGAAAATTAGCAAGCTGAACAAGGTACAGGGTGTCAGAAGACTTCTTGGACTGACGGTGCTGCTCTCACTTACATTACAGTAAGCCGCCTAAGGTCAGGTTTATACTTCACATGACGCATGTTCCATCGGATGCTACTTATAGTATAGAGTTGTATTGTTTATACTTGCGTGCGTACTTTACGTAAATCTGGAAGATTACACCAGGTGACAGTGCGAGATATCATCATCAACATTCGGCTTCGCTGTGTTGTGAATTGACTGAAACACCCATTAAATTCTGAGGACACCTTGCCACAATATCTCTGAAAAGGATGTTTAATGAATCTATCTATCAATCTGGGGATGTGACAATTCCAGCAAGCACCAGGCACGAGAAAGAAACATAATTCCTAGACGGGGCATCAGCTTATTGCAAGGTGAACACAAGCACACACATACACTAACGTCATTGTAGCTTCAACAAATCCCCAAAACTTCACGTCTTTGGAAAGAAACCAGACCACACTGTAGAAACCAACCAGGAAAACATGCAAACTCCAGGCAGGGAACACAAAGGACGCAATTCCCTGCGAGGCACACAGTGCCGCCAGAACATCTTTAATTATTATCAGTATCCATCCATTATCCAACCCACTATATCCTAATTACAGGGTCACGGGGGTCTGCTGGAGCCAATTCCAACCAACAAAGGGCGCAAGGCAGGAAATAAACCCTGGGCAGGGCACACACACACACACACACACATACACACCAGGGACAATTTAGAATCGCAAATGCACCTAACCTGCATGTCTTTGGACTGTAGGAGGAAACCCACGCAGACACAGGGAGAACATGCAAACTCCACGCAGGGAGGACCCGGGAAGCGAACCCGGGTCTCCTAACTGCAAGGCAGTTATTATCAGTACAGTGATCCCTCGCCATATCGTGCTTCGACTTTCACGGCTTCACTCCATCGCGGAATTTAAATGTAAGCATATCTAAATATATATCACAGATTTTTCGCTGGTTCGGATTTCTGCGGACAATGGGTCTTTTAATTAATGGTACATGCTTCCTCAGTTTGTTTGCCCACTTGATTTCATACAAGGGACGCTATTGGCAGATGGCTGAGAGGCTACCCAATCAGAGCACGTATTACGTATTAAATAAAACTCCTCAATGATATACGATATGCTTCCTGCGCAGTGCTTTGCACACTTCAAAGCTGTCACAGCCCATATTGATTTTTGATTGTTTACTTTTCTCGGTCTCTCTCACTCTTTCTGACATTCTCTGCTCCTGACGAAGGGTGTGTGAACAGAGGGGCAGTTTGCGCAGAGGCTGTTTGCTTAGAAGATACGGACGCTCCTCTAAAAAATGCTGATAGACTACCTTTACATTGATCCCTTCATTGCCGCCGCTTTATCGTGGTGAATTGCATACTTAAAAGCCCAACAGCCCTATTGATTTTTGATTGTTTACTTTACTCTTTCTCTGACATTCTCTGCTCCTGACGGCACTCCTTTGAAGAGGAAGATATGTTTGCATTCTTTTAATTGTGAGAAAGAACTGTCATCTCTGTCTTGTCATGGAGCACAGTTTAAACTTCTGACTAAAGGGTGTTATTTCATGTCTAGAGGGCTCTAATAATGTTAAAAAATGTATTTAGAAGGTCGTAAACAGGTTTTCTAAGCTCTAACTGTGAAAATATTAGATTTATAAATAAAGAATCCTACTTTGTGGAAATTCATTTATCTGTCTGGAGCGGATTAACCGCTATAAACGAGGGTTTACTGTATAACTGTGCTGAGAATATTTATAAATAGTGTGGGAGAGTTTCTAAGGGCTTAAAATATATACAAATAACCTTACAAACATATGGTTTCTACTTTGCGGATTTTAACCTATCGCGGGGGGTTCTGGAACGCAACCCCGCGATTGAGGAGGGATTACTGTTATCATTATTTAAGTGAAGGTAACGATTTATCTCTCGCTCTCTATATGATAAGTATAAGTATAAGGATTCTAAATGTGCAGAGAGCTGGAATGTCATAAATGTAATGTGTTCTGATTGTTGCTGTCAGTTCAGGAGGAAGCCCCAGAAGCACATAGCAATTAACAACTGGGTCGCTTTAAAACGACATTAACTATGAGGTTAAGGTGGACATTTCGAGATTAAAGCTAAAATTTCCACTTTAATCACAAAATAGACCTTTTCACATTAACCGTAATTTTTTCACTGTGGCTCAAACACGCTGCCATACATTTTGTTGCTGTTGTGAAGGTGCACAAAAAAAAAAGACAGCACAGAAGATGGTATGTGAGATTTTTAAAATGTATCGCTTCATTACATCGTGGAATATGCGAGCCTTGAATATAAAAGCACCACGAATGCATTTGTATGTCCACATTTTGCTTCACCACAATGACTCATTCATCAAACATTGAAGCACGCACATCCATACCGGAGGATCCGCATAGTGGCCTCCTGTCACATGTAAATAGTAAACAGAGAATCCGACATCACATTCCGACTTTTATCACACTGCGCCTCCCGACTTTTCAGTATGCGTATGGTGCTGTGGCTCTGCAAGTGGATGCTACTCCGACTTTTTGCCAGTACAACTCACGCACGTGTCGCGTTTCTGAGGACATGCTCAGAGGCAGCTGGGTACAATTGCTCAGAGAACGCGTCAAATGAATGCTGGGAATGCGTGGCAGCCATGATGCATGCGAGTATGCGTTCTGAGCGTGAAGTATAAACGAGCCCTGACTTGTGTAGTGTTGGGGGAGACTATGCGTAATTGTTTGGTGGATAAGTAAGAAATAAACAATCTGCAGTGTATCAAACTGTTCAAAACAAGTGAAAATGTTCTCATTGAATGATTATAAAATTAAATACAAACTGGATGATGCTAATCTACGACATATTAAACTCGACTTGCCTCTGGCTTTCAAAGGAGATGGCGATCAGTGTTTTCTCTGATGGGCTAGGCGCTTTGAAATTGCCATGCAAGCACTTTGTGGAGTCAGTGAGGACAGCCTCTCTTATACGGCTTTGTCAACCCTGCTACCCTGGGCCAATGAGAGCTCAAAAGTTTTTCCCGCTGAGATTACCAAATTTGTGCTTGAAGCATTTCCAGACTATGACATAAACGTACAGAATAGAGAAAAATGTACACGCTTTCAGGCTGGGTTAGATCCGGCTTTACAAGCAGTTTTTTACATATCAGTTTTTTTTCTTTCTCTGCTAATGTATTCACAATTAGAATAGCAGTTCATTTTACTTGTAACTTTGTCAGTATAAACAAAAATATGTATGTTTGTTCCATATTTTGTTTATGACACAGTATTCATTGGGAAAAATGGACTTTTTTTGATGGGGGAGAGTGTAAGACTGTTAATTGTTGTTACAGTGTCTGTGAATTATCATGCATGTTCCTTTGAATGGGAAAAAAAGAAAGTCTGGATATGGTTTCTGGTGGGAAAAAAAAGTGGGGTTGTAATTTTTTTTTCTTTTCTCTAGAATCTCGTGCTCTTGGCTGTTCGGAAGGAGTGTGAATAAAAAAACGCTAGTGTTTCCTTATATTGGACTTGATTCTTGCTATCCTCAAGTTCAGTTGCCTCAGACATGCTTACATTGATTTTCATAATGTAATGCCAGCTGTTAATATTGGTGACTCATCCTCAGGCTGATGCAACTTGTCAAAGCCGTTTCAATATTCTCACGTGTTGGCCCTGCAATAATAATCACTGAATTGACTGTCTCAGACTGGCATCACGAGTTTAATTTATATGAACTTGTTAAGTTTGTTTGTCATTGTTGATGTCATGAAGGCACACATATAAAACATTTCTGCTGTTTTGGCACCTGCAAATATCAAATGAAGATTTTCATTGTCAAACAGGACTGTGAGCACTACAAACATGGCTTTACCAAGATCGATAGTTTCTTTGAAAAGAATTAGAGACCAAGGTAGAGTAATTGATTGGTTTTTCAAATATTAACAAAAAAGTATTATGAGCTAATTTTATTTCTGCAGTACATGTTAAAAAAGATATGAAATGTTAAGTTAAATAACTTCTCTCCAAAGTAGCGCTGAAATAGTTTTTAATTCATTGGGTGAATGGTTTTGAACAGCCCACCACTAATTAAACTTATTCTCAGGTGTCAAACCTATCTTTTTTTTATTCATTTCCATTATAACTCCATTTGTTAAATATGAAACATATCGCCCAGTCTCCCCACTTTTCACAATTTTATTTTATTCACATTTGTGTCTGGAACTTCGATTTTTAAACATATGTTTTTTTTTTTCTTTAGGTTTGATCACAGTCATATCTTTATTTATACATTGAGACAGATTATGTATGCCTAGATTCACTGAGCATGTTATGAAATATATTAATAATTGTTTGTTTAGGTAATGCTTTTTTCATAACTGACCAATGAATCAATTTTGCATTGAACAAATCATTAAAAAAATAGTTTACAGTCTTTATTGTTTGCATAGTAGAGTGACATGCTGTTGCTGAAAACACCTAGGAACTAGAACAGGTAATGTGCACCTAGTGGCGCACAGCTTTAATGAATGAAGATCAAATTGTTAAGACACATTTGTAACATTACCTTTTTTGTATTAAAATTAAATTACTGATATAGTTTAATAAGGAGTGCCATGATTGCAGTCCAGTACAGCATGATTAAAAACAAGCATTTCAAGCGATTTAGTCTTATATTTATAAATATGTCACAAGGACTTAGATCATATCTAAAAGTTTCCAGATGCCATTGGTCCAAATAGTGAGAATTAATAAAATGTTATTGTTTGCATGATTGATGCAGGGTAAATATCAGTTAACATGGAGGAAGTAAAATTAAAATGACAAAATCTGCATGCACCTGAAAATCTTATGAAAACAAATTAGAGTTCATCTTTAATGCTATAGTATATACCTAAAACAGCTGGGTAGCTTTAAAACAGGCTGGTTACATACTAAAACTAAAAACATGCATATTGAACCCATATACAATAATGCATCATATGTTGCTTAGTTCCATTTTATAAAGATGAATAGTACAAGAAAAACTTTTCACAAGTCAAACACTGTACTCATGGTTTCCATTTTTTTTTCTTTCCAAATGTCGTTACTTTTTGGAGCTCCATGAAATATGAGATATTTCCTCTCTGGCCTTACCTGACGAACTGCAAAGTTGTGTGTACAACACTTCAGAGACTTTGGAAATTATATCCAGCATGAATTATTTTTATTAAGACATTGTTGTGGTCTCAGAGGACACACATGTATTCAAAATTCAAAGACACAACCATGAAGAAGAGCCCAGTGGGAAAAAAGAGACCAAGTTTTGTTGCTAAAAGGGCAAAATGTGGGGATTGTGGTCCTCAGACTTTGTAAAAAAATGTGTGCAGGAAAACTTCGAAGATGTTGTTAAGCTTGTTTAATTTATTAACAAATGAGCTTGATTCTGAAAATAATTTTTTAAACATAAATTCAGTATTTTACAGAGTGTGAGACTTCACTTGAAACAACAATAGTCATTTGAAATTTTCACTTTGCTATGCAATTAATAGCCTGGAACATCAGTAAAGGTTTTCTAGCATTTGCGTTTATATTTATATATATATAGCAAAGTTTTACTGTCAAATAATGCAAAGACACATGTTTCGCCCTAATTCTGGGCTCGTCAGGCGTACACACTCACTGCACCCCCTCTCGGGAATTGAACCTCGGACGTCAGTGGCAAAGCCTCTTATGTTGCGCCACGGTGTGTGGTTCGTTTATTTGACAGCATGTAGATTGGGGTATTTACATTCATGGAATTCATAGTCAGAATCACAATCTGTGTTGCTTGCACTTTTTCTAAGTGACTTTTTAGAACAGGTCTAATTTTTCAAATCGATCGCTTAACTGAGCAATATACTTCAATATATTGGTAGAGGGAAGGGCCTCTCCTTCCCATCCTTCTTTCAAAATATCCAATAATCCCCGGTTGTCGTCCATAAAATAATTCAATATGCGAAAACCCCGTTGAGGCTTGTGGGACTTCCCGATAGTCAAAGAGTACGAGGGGGTGGAGCTGATCCCAATTCCTCCTGTCCTCGCTGACCACCTTGCAAAGCTTTTGCTTGAGAGTCTGATTAAACCTCTCCACTAGACCATTGGTTTGAGGATGATACACCGCAGTCTTTAAGTGCTTTATTTTAAGTAACTTGGCAACTTCCCTGAACGTCTCTGAGGTGAATGGCGTTCCTTTATCCGTAAGGACCTCTTTTTAGGAAAGCCGACACATTCAAAGACTCCTACAAGTTCCCGTGCGATTATTTTGATGTGGCTGAGCACAGGGGAACAGCCTCAGGATATCAAGTGGCATAATCAATGAGGACTAATATATATTTATGTCCTCGGGCTGAGGGCTCTAAGGGTCCTACAATGTCGACCCCAATTCTCTCAAAGGGAACATCAATTAAGGTAAGGGGGACATGAGGAGCATGGTCCCTCCTAGGAATTTGCCGTAATTGACAGTCTGGACAAGAGTCACAAAAACAGTGAACCTCCTTATTAATTTCCGGCCAAAAAAATCGGAGCTTAATCCGCTCTAATATTTTTTCGGTGCCCAAATGGCCTCCTAGGAAGTGGGCATGTGCGAATTCGCAGACTTGCCCCCTCATGCTCAGCTATTCAATATAAAAGGTTGTTTTTTATCACAAAGTGAGAACCCTGTGGCATGGGCTGATGAGTGTGTTGGCCATTGGCAAGTACTGCTGCATTTTTTATCATGTTTCAGGGAGTCATCATTCCACTGCTCCCTTATGAAAGAAGCTGCCGTTTCTCTGAATTGAAAGTGTATTCAGAGAGAGGGTCCGGTCTGACCTCAAGGGGCGGGGATTCCTCCCGACTTGTCGAGGCATGGGTTGATGATGTGTCTGCCTGCACCGGCCCAGGAATCTCCCTGTCTGCCTCTTGGCCTTCCGTATCTCTCTCTGCTGGCTGTTTACATGGCGTGGAGACAGCTAGAGATGAGGCCTCCCCGTCTATAGCTATGCCCAAGGTTTTTTCGTGAGTAGTAATTGGTACACTGCTTTTATTATCTGACCAGTCCCACCCGAGAATCACAGCTAAAGGTGGATGCTGGAAGACTGGAAAGGTAATTTTTTTCAGCCATAGCTAATGAAACATTGGGCAGTTTTATATTTACGGGTTTACCCATGTACACATGTAATACTGGGTGTTGTATTAGTCCACTGTCGCGGTAGTACATATTGGTGAGCAACAATTAGGGAATCCATTCCCGGATGAGTTTATCCATTCACGGGAATTCTGGAATCCTGCATGTCAGGGCGCCCGGGGATGATACAGTGCACGGGCATCTCACATGTGAACGGTTTTAGAACGACCGACACTTAATTTTTAATAAAACTACTGCAATATGTTGACACCAATAAAAGACTAACCTTATCTACAAGCAGTTCATGCTTTCATATAAGTACATGTATCTAGTTAGTTGCGGTAATAAGAGCGTAGAAAGAACAACGTGTCCAGCGTGCGGTCATCCAAACGAGAATGCACATTCGAGCAGAGTAAGCCAGCTGCTGAGAAAGCACGCTCTGCCTCCACTGAAGTAGGTGGCACAGCCATCAAATACTGATACACTTGTTCTAAACAACGGCAGCGCTTTGTTTGCATTGCTCTGAAACACCACCATTTCGGCTTTTATTGATGCATCCAGTTTCTTGTCATCATTCTGTGATGGCAAGTTTCTTGGCACAGAAAATGCGGATGCAACAGACTGACACATTGCAATTTCAAGTTGCTGTTCAAAGCTGTTGTCTGACAGACGTCAATGAAGTCTGCCCTGTCCCGGCATTTGTGAGCTGCAGACTGCGGACTCCTCCCAGTCCACTGAGCCGGGAGACTGACTACTGCTGGTCTGTTGTTGACTGAATTAATGAGCAACACACTTCACCGTGGGCCAAAAAACCGTGCCACTTAATTATTTTCAACTATAACTCTGTTATTTCTTGATTGATTTTTACACTTTTGTACGCTATATATGCAAGCTTGGCCATTCCCAGTTTCCCGGGAATTACAGCAGTTTCATTCCTGGGAATACAGGAATGAAAAATGTCCGGGAATCCCGGGCTCCCGGTAATTGGGAATGGATTCCCTAGCAACAATGGAAATGTTACTATCGGTATCAAGGAGTGCTTCTACTTTATATCCATTAATTATTACTATTCCCGTATGTGTTAGTATTAGGGGGGTGACAAGTGCACATAAACAGCCTCTCCCCGTCCACCTGCATCCCTCCTCATCCCCCAGCAGTTTATCTGCCCCAAGGCCTGGGAATTTTGGAACAGGCTCCGGTTTATATGAAAGAGACCTAATTTCTGTTACGTAATCCCCACGGAATCCAATAGAGGGCCGTTATACAACTTAAATATCTCTGTTATTCAAGTGAACATTTTTGTGCTATTTTCTGTAATCTACAATATAATAAAAGACTACGGTCTGGTGTGTGTGTGTCCAGTATCTCCAAGCAATCTGATGGATCAAAAGAGGAAGTGTGAGTGTAAGACACATGAGGAGGAGCACACGAGTAGGTGGCACACTGATAAAATCCATCAAAGTTGTGAATTATAAAAATGAACAGGAGGTGAGAAGGGAGCCTCAAAATGCCTGAGCCTCAGAATCATGCTTTCCTGGAATGCATTCGACAGAAAGAGCATCAGTGAAGAGAGGCTCAGAAACATATGGATACCAAGGAAAGGTGCTGAAGGTACATGTAGCATATAAGATATCCAATATTTTAAAATTCAGTGTGGTAGTGCAATAAAAAATATGTAAATACTCAGTAACACCAGCTTTAAATTACTAGTACACCCATCAACTAGTTACCCAGTTTTAAATTTACAACATTTTCTCCCCTGTAACTGAAACATACTGCTTAAAAGTAACATTAAAAATAAAAATTCACACATTATTATATCTGTACCTTCAAATTAGTGAATTCCAAGATAATTCATTAGATTTCCATTTAAACAAACTCTTCAAAGCTTTTTTTTGTTAAAAATATACCTTTAAAATCAGGTTTGTCAGAGAATCACTGGGATTGGCTCCAGCAGACCCCCGTGACCCTGTGTTCGGATTCAGCGGGTTGGAAAATGGATGGATGGATATTCAAAACCCATAGCTGGTAGGTTGTGGCCGAAGTAGTGGTTGAAGCAATCCCTTTACACCAGAGGGCAACCGTGCTGGACCGAAAAAGTGGAGTACTCGTCTGTGCTGGAGTTTGGACAAGGTCGCCATTAGTCCAACCTTGCTGAGAAACAGCAAGGACAGGAGCAAGAGAGAGAGAGACCACGTATTCAACCTTGCAAAAGACCGTCAATGAATGATTACCAGCTGACTTAGAAGGAGCAACGTTGCTAGCATCCAAGGACACTTGTGTAAAACCTTTGAAGAGAAGACTGCAGTACCATCTGCAATCAGAAGTTAAGACCAACGGTGAAGAAGGAGACCTCCTGAACAAAGGAAAGAAAGCACGCTACAAAATCCTTCCACCAGTCTAGAGAAAGATGACCAGGAAAGGAATCAAGTATCACTCACTTCAAACCATAAGTGTACTTTAATTCTGAGAAGTATTAATTGCTATATGCCAAGAGATAGAACTGACAAGCTGTATGCCTTTTTCTTCAGGAAAGAAAAAGTTAAACTAAGCTTTTGTTATTTTTTGTTTTCTGTTGTTTGTGTCTTTTGTCTATATATATATATATATATATATATATATATATATATATATATATATATATATATATATATATACACACATCTATATATTTGCATATAATCATTTTCTGTTATCCTTATGTTATAAAAATGGCAGCATTTTGCTTATTTCAACAAGAGTGTCTGGGTTATTTTTGAAAATGAGTCTTTGGCCATGGTTTGAATCACAACAAAGTAAGTGAAAGTGTTAATATACACTTTGCCAGTTTATGAATCTTGCTCATACTGTAAATTGTACAGATCTATTCATATTTATGTCATCCCGGCCAGAACATAAAACAGAGGTCCTGCCTTCAAGGCCACTGTGCCCACCAGCCTGGTGCTGAAGCTCAGAGACCTTGGTCTGAACAGCTCTATCTATGGATGAGTGTTTGATGTCCTGGCCGAAGTCAGTGAGGACTGGCAAAAATAACTCCTCCATACTGATCACCAACATTGGTGCTCCTCCACACTACTGCCTCAACCCCACTGTTCTACAGTCTATTCACCTATGACTCTGTAGCAAGGGCATGAAGACAACAGTACCATCAAGTGGGTGACACCACTGTGGACTCATCAGTGACAATGATGAGGCTGCCTACAGGAGGGAGATGAAAGACTTGACTGTATGGTGCCACAATAACAACCTCTCACTGAATGTCAGCAAAACAAAACAGATCATTGTTGATTTTAGAAAGAACAAAGACAGTCATGGTCTGTGGTGGTGCTGGTTAGCTCCATCCTCCCTTGTAATTTCTAGGGAGCCTCTTGAACCCGCCACCGTCAATAGTCATAATTGAGATGAGCCAGGCAAATGAGGGCACATACATCCAGACATGGGTTTGTGTGCATTGTGCCAAGTGCTTTTATTAAAATCAAACTCAAAAACAAACAGCAAGTGCAGTGCTCCACCTATAATAAATAAATCTGATCTCATATTTTTCCATATCTTCCTGTCCTCTGCATCTTGTTCTGTTACACCCATCATCTGCATGTCCTCTCTCACCACCTCTCCATAAACCTCCCATTATAAATCTGATAAATAAAAAAATAAGTTAAAAGTCAAAATGATTGTGGAGGTTAAAAATTCATCAAATAAATATTCCATTAAAATCAAGATTAAAAACACAGGCAGGAATCTTCCTAAATAAATAAACACAGTCCCCGGTGCATCCCTTTAAAACTGATGCCTCCTATGCTTAGCCTGAATGGGACCTTGCAGCAGAGGAGATGTTTGACCAACAGTTTAGGCCAACCTTCTCTGCCAGACTCAGATCCTTACTGTCCATGGCTCCCACAAGGGCACCGCGCCAAACCTCATTGTTCCTAGACTTGGGTCCCTGCAGCCGTCTGTTGCCCCAGCAGGATGCTATGCTGAGCCTCCCTATCTCCCACTGCTAGGCTCAGGTCCAACAAGCACAGCATCACTCCAGATCCCTGAACCGCTCAGCTGGAGTGATCTACTTCAGCAGCCTTGAGCATCGGTCTCAAGCTCCCCAAGGGGCTCTGCTTCCACCTGCCTGCCTCCTCTTTCTCTTACCAGCTCTCTACCGTTACTGCCTTTCTCTCCATCCTTTAAACTCCATCTCTTCTTTCTCCTTCTGATGATCTTCTCCCATCCTCTTTTTTCTCTCTTTGTTCTTATCCCCCCACTTTCTTCCATGCAGGCTCCTTTTATCCTCTCCCTTCCTAATTGGGCGAAGGTGTGAGGGGCTGCTTCATCCGAGGCAATAAGGAGGCACCTGATTGATGCTTACATCTCCATGTGCCTGCACAATCAGCCAGGCACCCCAACCATCCCTGGACTGAAGCACCTTCATGCACCTACCTGCACCTTTATTTATTTAAAATTAGAGCAGTGAAGCTTTATGGGGGCATCACCACTTATTCTACCCACTTCAGGAACAGCTTTTACCATAAGCCGTAAGGTTACTCCCAGTAACTTGATCCTACCCACCTTTCATTATGTACTGGTTTATGTGTAATTTCAGAACTCCAGGGGGGTTGATTTGTTTCGAGCCTAGTTTTGTTAAGACCTGTGTGTAATGGAATGATTTTAATAAAATCAATAAAATGGTAAAAAAAAAATCCTTTTAAATGTCCATTAATGATCAAACTTTGTTACTACTTATGCCTGTATGTTAATCCAGAATTAGAAAATTTACTGGACTGTCATTAAAAACTGTTAGGTAGCACTGCATTCATCAAAGTACCAATCACATACAAGACATTATTTAGCACATTTTCCAAATAAATAGCTTGCTGATCACTTATGGGTTATATTAATGAACATTGGATTGCCTTCATTAAACAAGCTACACAAATTTTGTGTTCTCTTTTCACTATTCACTAATGAAGTATGCAATGTAGGAGGAGAACAGGTGTCCTGACTGGGAAGGAGGACAGTTTCTCACCCGAATGGTATGCCAGAACAGAAGGACTGATGGGTTGGCCAGCAGGAGGAGGAAATAACTTGGTGCCCAACCGGACTAATATGTTGTTTTGAGCAGCAGAAGCTGGGAATGGGAAGCAGTTCCAGCCCCATGTGGCAGGTTGCAGTGGTCCTTGTGTTGCAGCCCAGTCAGAACACTTGCAGAGATGCATGGGAGTTGGAGTCACTTCTGGTCCAGAAGTGCAATCCTGTCGGTGTGATGATAGAGGGTGCTGTCGGGGGAGGACCTCCCTACTTTCTATAAGGTCTGGATGGGCTTCCAGGCAGACACAGAATGGCACTAGAAGTTTTACCGGGTCTGGATTGAAAAGATGCCACATCAGATGAGTCAGAGTTGGGAAGCAGCGGGCAACCCTGAATTGTAAGAAGAAAGGAGAGAGAGCTGGTTTATTTGGTGTATTTTGCGACTGATCTTTGGAAGGGTGATTTGGGAAAAGTGCTGAGGTTTAATAGATATCCTTTATTTATGGATCTTGGGTTTGGGGCCTGCGGTGGGCTGGCACCCTGCCCGGGGTTTGTTTCCTGCCTTGCACCCTGTGTTGGCTGGGATTGGCTCCAGCAGACCCCCGTGACCCTGTAGTTATGATATATTGTTAGATAATGGATGGATGGATGGATGGGTTTGGGGCTCAATGACGCCCCTGGTGGTTACAGCTGTTTTGCTCGTATTGTTACGCAAGTGTTTGCAGTAATGCATTTCTGCTTATGTAGCACATGTTGTAATAGCTGCAAGATGGGCTTTGTCCTTTGAAGCACTGAAACAATAAATACATTTTACTTTGGTAATAAAAAATGGAGCAGTTAATTTCATTGCCAGTGCAGACAAGCCACATAGCCACTTCACTTGAATCTTAACTCAATTTCAACTTACAACTGTTAGCACTACCAATATTCCCACATCCCACAGTCCTATTGGATTAATTCTGAGACAAACAGACAGATCATATACACCAAGATTTACAAAGCACATCATGAAATACATTTTTGTTTAGCTAACACTATTCTCCAAATTGTCACATTTGCATTGAACAAATCATTTCAAAGTTACACTTTTCAATTGGAGTGTTTTCAGGATAGACTGACATTTCTTTTGAAAAGTGCCCACATTTCTTAAATATATTACTAGAATGGAGGTCTTGGACTTCTCTGTCCCCCACTGCTTTGAATGAACAAACATCCATCCATCCATTACCCAACCCGCTATATACTAACTACAGGGTCACGGGGGCCTGCTGGAGCCAATCCCAGCCAACACAGGGCGCAAGGCAGGAAACAAACCCTGGGAAGGGTGCCAGCCCACCGCAGATGAACACACATGAAACTGGAAATTAAGATAGCATGGATATAAGAACTGTAATCACAACTTTGTTACATTCTATTTTGAATGCTACATTATTAACGAACATTAACTAGTGGTGCCATGATTGCAATCTATACAGTATAATTAAAAACAAGCATTTTAAGATGATTATTTTCAGATTTTTAAATATATCCCAATGACTTGGGTCTTATCTACAAGTTTCCAACTAGTGAGAATCAATAAGTTGCTTGCCTACAAGACTGATACAAGGATACATATCAGATAACAGAGAAAGTAAAAAGACTGCTGTCACTGTCTTGCTCCACTGACAGACTGAGGAAATCATTCTTCCCCCACAATATGCGACTCTTCAATTCCACCCTTGGTGGGGGGGATAAACATTAACATTATACAATGTTATTGACTGTCATACCTGCCTTGCACTCTCCACCTTGCATTTTTTAACTTGCACTGCGTTTTTATCACTCTTTAATTAATATTGTTCTTATCAGTATCCTGCTGCCTGAGTATGTGAATTTCCCCTTGGGATTAATAAAGTATCTATCTTATCTATCTATCTATAATGAAAATGACAAAATCGGCATGCACCTGAAAATCTTACAAAAACAAATTAACAGTTCAACTTTAATGCTACAGTACATCCTAAAGACAGATGGGTAGCTTTAAAAAAACTTGAATACATCCTGGAATTAAAGGAAAGTAGCAAATGTCACAAATGCATCTCATTTGAAGTTCTATTTTATATTCTAATGTATACCACTGGGAGGCACGGTGGCGCAGTGGTAGCACTGCTGCCTCGCAGTTAGGAGACCCGGGTTCTCCCTGCGTGGAGTTTGCGTGTTCTCTCCGTGTCTGCGTGGGTTTCCTCCTACGGTCCAAAGACATGCAGGTTAGGTGGATTGTTGATTCTAAATTGGCCCTAGTGTGTGTTTGTGTGTGTCCTGCGGTGGGTTGGCACCCTGCCCAGGACTGGTTCCCGCCTTGTGCCCTGGGATTGGCTCCAGCAGGCCCCCATGACCCTGTGTTCGGATTCAGCGGGTTAGAAAATGGATGGATGGATGTATACCACTGAGATGATACATGGCTTTTTATTTAAAGAATAAATAAAAATGTACTGTTTAATAAACCCATTAGACCATACCTTGTTTAGTTCCATTTTATAAAGATGAATATTACAAGAAAAATGTTACAAAAGTCAAATATTGTACTCATGGTTTCCATTTTTAACATTCCTGAATGTCCTTGGCACTTGTGAGCTCCACTAAATACAAGATGTATCCTCCCTATCCTTACAAGAAGAACTGCAAAGTCTTGTGTATGACACGACAGAGACGGTGGAAGTGATGTTCAGTGTGGATTATGTTTACCAAGATATTGTTGGGGTCTCAGAAGATATAACTGCATTAAAGTTAAAAGACACAGGCATAAATAAGGGCACAGCGGGAGAGACTTAAAAAAAAATGTGTGTGGGGAAACTTCACTCTTAGCAACAATACTCATTTGAAATTTTCACTTTGTCATGCAATTAATAAACGGGAACACTACTTAAGTTTTTCTGCATTTGCTTTAAGAAAAAGAAAAAAAAAACTTTTTTGCTCAAAAACCAAGAGGCTGCTATTTAATAACATTGTGAATAGCTGACCATAAAGAATGTAAAAGGACAAGGAGAAAATAGTGGAATAAATATGAATCTCAAAATTCTTGGGAAACAATTGCTCCATATATGTGGAAATACCAAAGTAAGAAATATAAAATGAAACAAGCAATTATCAAGTCCAGGTGTGCCATGCAATGCCCCAAAACTGCCCACATGTAAATCATGCCCTTTTCCATTGGCCCCCTTCCCTTATATGGGCATGCCAGTATAAAGTATATGTATGGACTCTTTCAACCTTGCTTTGCTGAAACACTTCCATAAATTACAGATTTAAGACATAGATTCAGGATTAAACTGAGAAAACAAAGACAAAAGGATTAGGATTAAAATAATATCTACATACACTTGAAAACTTTACAAAAAACAGATTACATTTCATCTTTAATTTTATAGCATACCTCAAAGATAACTGAGTAGCTTTTAAAATAAGGCTGAATACAAACAAAAACTGAAGGAGTGTAGCAAATGTCACATGAGAAATATAAATTGTAATCTTAATTCTCAGGAAACAAAGAAAAATTCACTTCAAAACGAATCTCCTAAATTTGATTTGATTTGGGATTCAATATTACTTAGGCAGCTTGGTGGCGCAGTGGTAGTGCTGCTGCCTCGCAGTTAGGAGACCCAGGTCCTCCCTGCGTGGAGTTTACATGTTCTCCGGTTTCCTCCCACAGTCCAAAGACATGTGGATTGGCGATTCTAAATTGCCCCTAATGTGTGCTTGGTGGGTGGGTGTGGCTGTGTGTGTCTTGCGGTGGATTGGCGCCCTGCCTGGGATTGGTTCCTGCCTTGCACCCTGTGTTGGATGGGATTGGCTCCAGCGTGACCCTGTATTTGGATTCAACAGGTTGGAAAATGGATGGATGGATTACTTAGGCAGTATGGTGGCACAGTGGTAGCACAGCTGCTCCGAAGTAAGGAGAACAGGATTCGCACCCTAGGTTCTCCCTGTGTCTGCGTGGATTTCTGCCCACTGACCAAAGACATGCAGGTTAGGTGACCTGGCAATGCTACATTGGCCTTGGTATGTATTTGATGTGTGGTGTGTTTCTGCCCTGTGATGGACTGGCACACCAGTCCAAGTTTTGTTCTTGCCTTGCACCTTATACTAGCTGGGATAGGCTTCAGCACCCCCTCACAACCCTGCTCTGGATTAGCAGGCGAGAAAATGACATATTACAATATATATTGCAGAGACACTACATAATTCATTATCTAAACATGCAAATAAAACCATGTATACCATAATGAATTACACTTTGCTAACTTCCACTTTATAATTTCTTATTACAAAAAAAACATTGTACTCACATTTTCTTTAACTTTTCTTTGAGAATTTCCAAGCACCAGATTAAAAAATGTCTATCCAAAAAATGATTTAGACTATTGTATAATAGTTCATCTTGAGCTGTATATTAAAACTTATACAGTATGGTTGCCACATCTTTATATTCGACTTAGCCTTATTTTATAATAATAACCACAAGAAAAAGGTTAGAAATGTCAAACATTGTACTTATAGCTTCCATTTTTTTTTCTCCCACAATGTCCTTGCACTAGGCAGCTCCATGAAAAAGCAAGATATTTCCTTACTGGCATATCCGAAGAAATTGTAAAGTCCCATCTATTAAAGTTCACAGACGGTAGAAATGATGTCCAGCATGGATTAATACAACTAAGACATTGCTGGAGTCCCAGCAACATCCTCACAGTTAAAGAACACCTCCAATATGAAGAAGGGCACATCAGGCAACAAGAAGCCAAGTTTGAGGTCTAAAAGTGTGACATATGGAGATGCAGCAGCCCTCGGACTCTTCAAAAATGCATGCAGGAAAGGTTTATCTAACTGTAAGAAACATCCATCCATCCATTTTCTAACCCGCTGAATCCGAATACAGGGTCCTGTAAGAAACATATGTTTAATAAATTAAATAAAAAAAAAACAATATTGTTTATCCTTTTAACATAAACACATTCAGTAATTTACAGAGTAGGACGTTTCACTCTTAGCAATAATAGTATCCTGAAATGTTCTCTGTGCCATGCAATTATTAACCAGTAATACAAGCAAAGTTTTTCTTGCATTAATAATAAAAAAAAATACAAAAACATTTTAATCAAAGATGAAAAAGAAGAGGCTGCAAATTAATTAAATGGTGAATAGCTGGTCATCAACAATGTAAAGACAGGAGGGTAAAATATTGGGATAAATATGAAGTTCATGATTATGAACTTGTGAGCAATTGTTACATATATGAGAATATTTCATGAAGTATTATAATATAAATCAAACAATTCTGCAAGGTCAGCAGTACCACTCAGAGCCCTAAAACTACCCCTATTCAAATCCTGCTCCTTTATTCTTTTATTTGTCCAGCCAGTAATGTGTATGTATGGAATCTTTCCACATATTTTATTTAAGTACTCCCATTATAACATTAGTTTTGTGAATTAAATTTAGTTGTAAACTGGCAAAAGAATAAGGCTTGGGGATTGTCATTTTCATTATTTAGTTTTACTATTTATAAAAATGTAAACAGTTATATGACATGTGGAAAGTTTTTTAAAATGGTGCTCACCCTGGACGTGGATACATTTAAAGAAAAAATTCTGATCAATATTTACTGCAGGAATATTAAGAACTATTTTATCAAAATGTATTTAAATATAAAAATCAGACATTTGAGAACACATTGTATAAACTGAATTATGTTGCATCGTTCAATCAACTGTATTGTGACACTTGTTGCATTATACAAAATGCACTGAAACAAAGCAGATTCCCACAATGCTGATTAAGGGAGTCTCTCAATAGTCGTCTGCATTTTCTTGAACACCCAAATATTTGGGAAGGATATAAAATTAATTGTCTGTGATGTGGGAATAAAGTTTACTTTTCAGGGTAGGCTTGAGGTTAAGCAATAAATGTAGGCATTAAATTTAAAAAATGTAAAACTGCTGTTCTTAGTTGTATGAATGCAACGGTGGGCACCTCCATGAATTAGTTTTTAAGGTACAATTCACTGTTTTGTGCAAATAAAGCATACAATTATAATGTAGGCAGTATGACACAAGCATCACCATCTTCAAAAAGGCTTGTAAAAACAAATTTGAAAACCATAGGTCAGCCACCCGAATTTTAAGCACATACAAGAGAGGACACCATAGTTAGGTCCACAATTCTACTGCAACTCAGGCCTGCCAATATTCTGCACTTATGGAATGCTGGAATATCCTCACTTACAAAGAGCAAACCACTCCATCCTGAAGAACATCTCAGATACTGTGGTGTTCATACATTCAGTGTTGATGGTCACTCTCTTTTTTTAATGAAATTACTGTATATTTTTAACTCTAAAAGAATTCCAAAAAGTAGTACAGTAAATAAAAAAAAATAATTATATATATGTTGCATAGTTTTACTGTCAAATAATGCAAAGAGTACGCAACACGTGTTCGCCCTAATTCTGGGCTCATCAGGCGTACACACTCACTGCACCCCCTCTCGGGGATTGAACCTCGGATATCAGCGTCAGAGGCAAAGCCTCTTTATGTTGCACCACGGCATGTGGTTCATTTATTTGACAGCATGTAGATTGGGGTAACATGTGTTGCGTTCTCTTTGCATTATTTGGCAGTAAAACTATGCTATATACAGTACATACAAAGGACAACAACAACATAAAATATCAAAAGCTTAGTTTAACTTTTTCTCTCCTGTAGAAAAGGGCACGTAATTTATCAGTTCTGTCTCTTGGCTTACTGCAGGTAATACTTTTCTCAAAGTATACTTAGAGTTTGAGGAGTGTGATGCCTGGTTCTTTTCCTGGTCGGCTTTCTCCAGATAAATGGAATTATTTTGCAATGTGCTTTCTTTCCTTTGTTCAGGAGGTCTCTTCTCCACCGTTGGTCTCAACTTCTAGTTGCGGTTGGTGCTGCAGTCTTTTCTTCAAAAATTTTACACAAAGTGTCCTTGGATGCTAGCAAAGTTGTGCCTGCTAAGTCAAATTTAATTCATTTTGGAATAAGGTTGTACCATAACAAAATGTGGGAAAAGTGATGCGCTGTGATTACTTTCCCATTGCACTGTAAGTGTATGATGCACCATACTCAAGTTTACACATCATGTAGACAAATGTCTGAAGCTTTTAATGAAAATACATTTAGATAAATTAACCAAACAATATCTTTTCAGTCAAAACGATTTTTGGAAACACAAACCCCTAAGCCTTGTCCCTTTTCTTTTTCTAGTTTACTACTCAATTCACTTGATAAAACTGATGTTATGATGGTAGTGAGAAAACAACAAAAGTTTGAAAGACTCCATACATACACTTTAATGGTAAGCCAACAAAAGAGTGGGGATCAGTTAAAAGGGTCATGATGTATATGGGTGGTTTTGGGGCATTGAAAGACATATTGGGACGTGACAGTTACTTTTTATTTATGATAGATAGATAGATAGATAGATAGATAGATAGATAGATAGATAGATAGATAGATAGATAATTTATTAATCCCAAGTGGAAACTGACATACTCCAGCAGCAGTATACTGATGATAAAAAAAATTAATTAATTAATTAAAGAGCGATAAAAATGCAGGTATAACAGACAATAACTTTGTATAATGTTTACGTTTACCCCCCCGGGTGGAATTGAAGAGTTGCATAGTGTGGGTCCGTGAAGGGCCTGGGCATCCTAAAATCCACCACCAGCTCCTTGGTTTTACAATTTTAAGCTTCTTACTCAAAATAAAACTCAAAAACTAATTGCATGGCAAACTGAAAATTCCAAATTACTATTGCTGCTAAAAGTGAAGTCTCCCACACTGTAAAATAGTGATTATATTTTTAAAAAATAGTCAGAAGATTCTTTTCAAAATCAACTTAATTTATTAATAAATAAAACAAGCTTATCAAAATCTTTATACCTTCCCCGCACACATTTTTTTAAAAAGTCTGAGGGCTGCTTCACCCTCAATTTTGCTCTTTTATCCATGAAAAGTGGCCTCTTCTTTCCCACTGTCTTCTTGTTTATGTTTGTGTCTTTGAATTTAAATGCAGTTGTGTCGTCTGAGACTCCAACAACAACTTGATAAAAATAATCCATACTGGATACAATCTCCAGGGTCTCTGATTGTTGTACACACAACTTTGCAGTTCATCACGTAAGGCCAGAGAGGAAATATCTTGTACTTCATGGTGCTCCAAAGTGCAAGGACATTCTGAAAGGAAAAAAAAATGGAAACCATGAGAACAGTCTTTGACATGTGGAACCTTTTTCTTGTAATATTCATCTTTATAAAATGGAACTAAGCACATATGTAATGTTATAAATGTGTCTGGTTAGAGTTGTCACACCAGCTATCTCAATTTCATCTTTGTTCATTCAAAACTGTGAGACACTGATAGGTGCATGATCTCCATTCCATTCAAATATTTAAGAAATATCAGGAGTTTTCAGCACTTCAGTCTACACTACAAACAGTCAGATTATAAAGTAACTTTTAAATTTGTTCAATGCAAATGTGACTCATTGATTACCTCTGAGAAAATAATTAGCTAAACAAACATATTTCATAAAATGCTCTGTAAAGCTTGGTATACATAATCTATCTCAACGTATAAATACTGATATGACTGTGATCAAACCAAAATAATTTTTTTAAATGTTCAGGATAAAAATGTGAAAAAAATAAAATTGTGAAAAGAGAGGAGACGTGGTGTGTTTCATCTTTAACAGATCTAGTTCTAATAATGAAAACGAATAAAAAAGATAGGTTTGACACTTGACAATAATGATATTCAATTTAAACCTATTGTAAGTTTATTTAGTGGTGGGCTATTGAAAAACATACACCCAATGTATTAAAAACTATTCCAGCGCTACACTGGACAGAAGTTATTTTAACTCAACATTTCATATCTTTGTTAACATGTACTGCAGAAATAAAATTACCTCATAATACTTTTTGTTACTATTTACAAAACAAATAAATTACTCAAACTTGGTCTGTGCTTTTCTTCAAAGAAACTATTGATCCTTCTAAAGCCATGTTTATACAGTTCAGAGCTATTTGACAATGAAAATCTTCAGGTGCTATGCAGGTGCCAAAGCAGCAGAAATGTTTTATATGTGCGCCAGTATGACATCAACAGCGATGTCCAAACATATCAAGGTCATTTAAATTGAACACGTGATGCCAGTCTGAGAGAGTCCGTTCTGTGATCTTTGCAGGGGCAGCGAATATTGAAACACCGCTGACAAGTTGCATCAGCCTGGGGATGAGTCACCAATATTATAAGCGGGCATTACATTATGTAAATTAGCACCTGTAGCGTCAGCTGTAGCCGAGTATATTAAACGGCAAGCCCGAATACATTGCACGTGACTTCCAACTAATCCGGCAACAGCGAGCCGCTTAAAACAGCGATATAAACTGCAAAAATCCATGACTCTCTAGCACGGCGTAGTATTGAGGTAGCGTGCATAATTACACTATCACATGAATGCTGAGGTACTGAACACATTTCTATCGACGAATACAATTTCACGTTTTTCCAATAGATCCGCTGTGCTTTCCTGCTAAGATTAGTTAATTCTTGTCTTTCCTTCAATTTATATAAACGTTTATTATCCTGGAAGTGAACAAATACACTGCCAAGAAACTAAACGCGGCGTCTTGAACATTCTATTTTTCTTTTTTTCACAGTAGTAATATTCTTTACCTTTTTCTTAAACTTTAGAAATTAAAGTTTAGATTGACAGTAGTCAGAGCATTTCCCATCAGTATTGGAAACAATGCAGAAACCAACCCTGAACGGCCACTCGTCTACAGCGCCCACTTTCACTCGCACCCGGTTGGCTAACCCAGCACGGAGATGGTTGGGATAGAAAGCTGTCGGCATCAGTGTATGGACGAGCAGATATCAATCATTTCCACTGAGCCAATCACATGTGAACATAAAGTTGGCTCTGGTTCAAGAGCTGCGCTGGTGTGTGCTGTTCGTGGTTGCTCAGACATGAGGATGGCTTGTTGTGATTTGAGTCGTTATCCCGCCAAATTTTGGAAAGGTGCTTTACTGTATTTGTAACAGTATATTTTTCCAAATTAACAACCAATTGGTATAAAAGTGTCTCGCCAGGGTTTCATTCTGAAGTTTCTTAAACTAGTGAAACATCAGTCGTGCTTCATAAGAGACTCTAGGACTGCGATATCCTCGGCGGTCATCAGTCTCCAGCAGGAGAGGCCATCTTCACTTCAGCACCCCGAGGTCAGTGCATATATGTACTGTAACTGGACTTTGCCAACAGTTGTCTGCCCAGACTAGTTGTAAAGTCATTCGTATGTGCACACAGCGATTTGATTCGTTTGTGACAGGAGATGTAAAAGACAAATGCTTAATTTTCAGGTATACTGCAGGTGAATCAAACGAATACAATAAAGAAATTCTGGAGTAATCTAGAAACACGATGTGTTCAGGATATTAGCTTTGCAACGAGTATTACAGTTATTAAAAAAATCTTTAACACAATACAGACTTTTTTAAATCGACGCCAAAGTTATTCAGAATTGATGTGATTTAAAGAAATCTTGTAATTATTTAATTATTTAGATATGTCTAAAATATCTTTAAATATTTCTAAATAACTTTATAAACGAGAAATACACCTTAGTAATTTAAAGATGTTAGGTTATGTAAAGCTATGTTGAAATTATTTAATATGTAAAGGTACATCTACAATATTTTTAAGTATTTCCAAATAGCTGAAATTAGTGTTATCTATACTAATAAAAGGCAATGCCCTCACTGACTGACTCACTGACTCATCACTAATTCTCCAAGTTCCCGTGTAGCTAGAAGGCTGAAATTTGGCAGGCTCATTCCTTACAGCTTCCTTACAAAAGTTGGACAGGTTTCATTTCGAAATTCTATGTGTAATGGTCATAACTGGAAGCTATTTTTCTCCATTTACTGTAATGCAGTTGAGTTCGAAAGCTGTAGGGGGCGGAGTTTCGTGTGACATCATCACGCCTCCCACGTAATCACATGAACTGACTGTCAACGCAGTACGTAGAAAACCAGGAAGAGCTCCAAAAAGCGCTGAAGAAAACATGCATTATATAATTGAGAAGGCAGCGAAACAATAAGAAGCGAGCGAGTGACATATACAACCATATTCATGAGTGCTGCTACTTGAAACAAAGCACGTGTAAACCTAAAGTTTAAATTAAGTTCATAGACAGGCTGCCGCTGGCGTTTGTAATTTAGTGCCTGCCCATATAAGGCCGTCCGTCAGCGGCAATCCAATAGAAACACTGAGCTAAATATTCACGGGTGAAGGACTGTACTTATGCAGAAGAAGATGAGATGGTCAGGGTGGTGTTTGGCACAAACTCAGCGAAACTGTGAGAGAAAGTTTTAAGTGCCGGGTCTTAGCTAACATTAAATACAGCCATGGACATCGCACGAGATGGCACCAGCACAGCTGGGAAACTTCGATGCATGAACACCAAGCGGCTCACGTGAACTGATGCAGTGCACAGACAAAAAACAACAGTTCCAAAGAGTGCTGAACAAAAAACGAATTACACAATTGAGAAGGCAGCAAAAAAATATGAAGCGTCTGATACATACAAGCATATTCATAAGTGCAGCTACTGTGGAAACAAAGCACACGGTGGAAAAAGTCAATGTCCCGCTAAAGGAAGACAGTGTAAAAAAAAACCCGTGCATGCAGTGTGTCACATCTCAGATAAAGAGGAAGACGAGCTGTTTATTGATGCAGTAAGAAACGAATCGATGAATGAAACCTGTTATCTTTACAACGATTGACAAACACGGAATGTAACTTGAACACAACACATCCTACAAATCGAACCTGATTGAAAGAAATAATGATAATCAAATCCTTGATGACAGCAACACTCAATAACACTCACAAAACAATTACTGTATATTGACAATCATGTTACGTTATTTTTAAAATGTTCCTTTTTCTTTTTCATAACTTCTTTAACACACTACTTCTCAGCTGCTGAAGCGTGGGTATATATATATATATATATATATATATATATATATATATATATATATATATATATATATATATATATTGTAGTCCCCGGCGGGGCTGGAGCCCGGCCGGGGCGCTAGGAGGGCGTGAGGAGGGCTTGTGCCTCCTCCAGACCGCGAGGCGTCCGTCCTGGTTCTATTGGGAGCCACGGGTCGAGGGCATGGAAGCCCTACCCTGTAGGGGCCCGTGGTTACCGCCAGGCGGTGCCCCGATGCCGGTTCATCCCGTGTGGCCCCTATCTAACCAGGGCGGACGCCCCCACTCGTTCCGGAGGAGGGCGTGTGCCTCCTCCAGAACGAGTGGGGGGCGTCCGTCCTGGTTAGATAGGGGGCCTCGGGTGCAGGGCTTTGAAGCCCAGCCCTGTAGGGACCCGTGGCCACCGCCAGGCGGCGCCCGGTGCCTAATTATCCCGGAGCCCGGCACTTCCGCCACACCAGGAAGTGCGGGGATTTGTGGCACCCGGAGAGCGGCCAGGAAGACAGCCGACACTTCCGCCACGCTTGGGCGTGGCTAAGGACGGAACACCTGGGGCTCATCCGGGAGCCTTATTTAAGGGGCCGCCTCCCTCCAGTCATGGGTGGAAGTCGGGAGGAAGCGGACTGAGCTGGAGAGCGAGGACAGGAGGCGGCCAGGAAGCAAGGCACAGAACTGTGGGCCCTGGACTTTGGGGAAATCAGTGCAGAGGCACTGGGGTTGCGTGAGTGCACTAAACTTGTACATAGTGTAAATAAAGTGTGTTGGGTGCAAAATATGATGTCCGTCTGTCTGTGCCGGGGCCAGCGTTCACAGTGGCGTAGTCGGCAGGATGCTCCGCCTGGTTCAAGGCGGGGACCTGTGTTATTAAATCAAAAATATTCTGTGAACGGCCCGGCGCAGCAGCGGACCCCACACACTGGCGCGAGCGCCCGTGCTCAACCCCGCGGGAGCGTTTCGCCCCAGAAACCGCCACCGGACAGCGGAATTGCTTTCCCCGGGTGCGGAGGAGGACCCGACATCGCGGGAGCGCAGCGGGCTCCAGTCGCGCTGTCGAGACAGACAGCCAGGCGG
Organism: Polypterus senegalus; assembly: GCF_016835505.1. Lineage (NCBI taxonomy): Eukaryota > Metazoa > Chordata > Cladistia > Polypteriformes > Polypteridae > Polypterus > Polypterus senegalus. Next base: position 173,782,857 of record NC_053156.1, read on the forward strand.
CGTGGCAGCACAGAAGGCCACACCGGCGGGGGCCTCGGCAGGGCGGGATCCGGGAGGTAAGTGCCCTGCCCTGCATTCATCGGCCCCTCGGGGTCGGTCTTACCTTCATTTCTACAGGGAGGGACGAACCGGATCCGCGTCCGTGGCAGTAGCACGCCGCGCCACGGGCTGTCGGCAGCGCGCGACGGCGGCAGTTAAGAAGGCTGCGGAGTCGGAGCCGCTGCGGCTCAAGGAATCGCCGCAACCACAACGCGGCGAAGAGGCACGTCTCCGCACTCGGAGCAGGGGAGGCAAGATGGCCGCGGGCCGGAAGTCCCGCCGCTGACAGGCACGGATTGGCGGTGTGTCTTGCGTGCCCGCCGATGATTGGATAGAGGCGGGCCCAAGGAACGCCAGTCTCGTGCCAAACCGAGACCCGATTGGGCCAGAGGGAGTGGCCCAGAGGAAGCAGGCGTCGCGTGGAGCCGATCGACAGGTAAGCTCACCGACGTCTGTCTCTCTCTCTCCACCAGCGGCTCGGCGCGTCTCGGAGGAATCCCTTCGGCCCGTCGAGCCGACTTTTGACTGTGGGCCCTGGACTTTGGGGAAATCAGTGCAGAGGCACTGGGGTTGCGTGAGTGCACTAAACTTGTACATAGTGTAAATAAAGTGTGTTGGGTGCAAAATATGATGTCCGTCTGTCTGTGCCGGGGCCAGCGTTCACAATATATATACACACACACCCCAATCTACATACTCTCAAATAGACAAGCCACACGCCGTGGCGCAATTGTAGAGGCTTTGCCTCTAGCGCCAACGTCCGAGGTTTGATTCCTGAGAGGGGATGCATGTACGCGCGCTTCCCGATTCATTTTACCCTCGCATCCCCTTGGTTTGAGACGTATGAAAAAATATGCAGTTAACGCAGAATCATGTTACGTTATTTTTAAAATGTTTCCTTTTCTTAGCACAAGCACAGCTGAGAAGCTTCGATGCATGTACTCCATAACACGTTAAAAAATAACGCATTTAATCACACTTTCAATTCCAAGCAAAGGGGAACTTTTGTCAATGCATGATTTCCTGGTACATCGATTACACTGATGCACACATCACAGCTACAAAAATGTTAGAGTCGGAATAAATCGCGTTCCTACGACCGATCGGAGCAAAATTTCATTTCAAAAGACTACCCGACGGAAACCTTGATAAAAGCATGGTTTTTTGTGCACACTGAAAAGCAAGCAAAATTAGATGCATTACAGAAAGCGGACTTTGTGGCTCTTACTGGGGATCATTGGACTTCCGTGACCGTGAGTAATTCTAATTACATCTAATTACAAAATGTTCAATGATCACACTGTTTTAGCGTAATGTACAAAATAATTTTGGCTAAGGTTACCCAGAGTTTAAAGATTAAGTTGGTCAAATTACCTTTTATGTTTCTGACTTATTTTTTTAAGAAGAAAAACTGCACTTTATGTTGAAATTTTGGTTATTATTATTTAAAGACAATACCATTCTGAAAATGTAATTAAAGTACTTAAACTACCACTTTATTTTTAAGTCTGCCCAATTTTAGCCAGGGATGATATTTTTGTTTCTGTTTTGAATTGAAATGCAGTTTAAAATCTTTTTTCTTTAAAGAAATTAAAAGAGCTTGAGTTTACAATATTCATGTCCATGTCTATTATTTGATTCTGTCGTCCACTAAAACCCTTTTAAATTAAAAAAAAAATTGCGATTTGGGGCAAATTTTCATATGTGATTACATACGATTAATCAAGATTAATTATTACACAGCCTCTAATTAATTAGATTAATTTTTTTAATCGAGTCCCACTCCTAATATATATATGTAGATATATATACTGTATATGTAGATTTGTATATATATATGTGTATATACAGTATATATGTAGATATGCATATGTATATATATGTGTGTGTATATATATATATATATATATATATATATATATATATATATATATATATATATATATATATATATATACACACACATATACACACACATATACACACAGGATATGACAGCAACACTCATAACAGTGACAAAAAAATTACATTGACAATCATGTTATTTTCAAAATGTTTCCTTTTCTTTTTCATTACTTCTTTAACACACTACTTCTCCGCTGCGAAGCGCGGGTATTCTGCTAGTTTGTTAATAAGCTGAAGATATCTGAAAGCCATTTAAGATCTTGTTTGATACACATGGTTTATTTAAAGATATTTCTAGATTGCCTAAAAAATGTAAAATGGTTGCTGCATGATACATTAAAGAAAATATTCCAAGCAAAATTGACATTTATAGATATCTGAAAGTAGATTTTTTTTCTTGAAATGATTTGAAAATATTTAGAAATGTTTAAATGTATCATTTAATTCCAGTGTATGTAGATAAAATGTAAATAATTTAATTGCTTTTAAAAGTATCTCTGTTTAGTGGTATCTTTAAATCCTTTCAAGATTTTATTAAGTGATTCTATGGCATGCCACACATGTGTACTGAAAACTGCATGACTTAGTCTGGTGTGTGTTTGTGTATTTATATATTATCCATTGTTTTATTGTATGCTCTTTATTACCCAGTCACTAGTTTGTGGGAAACACACAAGTAGGAATCCCTTTGTGAAAGATCCAATTCAAGTACAAATCCTTTTTATAATATTGTAATTGGGTTTGTCCAAACTGTTTAACTTGCTGAATCTTTTAATGCCTTTTCTTCAGAGGATATTCTACAATGTTAAGGTGCATGCATCTTTTAAATTAACAGGAAAAATAAAACTGCCATTTAGCTGATAAACTTTGATCTGACAATGTAATATCCAAATTTTGTAATATAAATTTGTCCATTACTGTAATTAAGGCTAATGGTAACTTATTCAAGCATTAGCATACTTATTCCTAATAGGATATTTGTACTGTGCTTTCGTAATTTCTCAATTATTTTGAATGTCACCTGTTCTACTAGAGAAAAGCCAAGCAAAATGACACCTTTTATTGGCTAACTAAAAAGATTAATCATTACATCTTGCCTGAAGAAGGGGCCTGAGTTGCCTCGAAAGCTTGCATGTTGTAATCTTTTTAGTTAGCCAATAAAAGGTGTCATTTTGCTTGCCTTCTCACTAAGTAAAAGCAGTAAAGATACTGACCTATGAATCTCTGTGCCAGAAGGAAGCATCATTGCCACTGTAAGGCTGTGAAAAGAATGGTAAACAAAACTGTTCTTGAAATTTTCAGTATACTACTTAGTCTAATCTCTAATTTGTTTTCCTCTTCCTCAGGTATGTTGATACGTTTTTGGAAATGATCAAAAGAATAAAGTTGTGGTTACAAATGAAGATTGTAAGAGAGAAGAAATGCGTGTCGGATATCTGCTGCTGTTTTTGAGGTGACTGTTGAAGTCGGATCCTTTGCTTCATATGATCAGTGTGTAGATTGCTTATGAACTTGCCATTACTATAAGGCAGTACTTCTCAGACTTAACTTCACTTGCTTGTAAGAAACTTTAAATATACCACCTTATAATATCTGCAACTATCTTAATAGACTTTGGTCCCTCTGAGTAAGTCCTTCTGTTACTGTACCAACAGAGTATCACTGTAGATGTTTTCCAAATGATGGGGCAAAGTGAGTGAGCAGCACAAGGCAGAGGATAAAAGCGGTCGGGATTGTCCTTCCGTCCCGTGAGTGCTGCGCAGGCGCGGAGTTTCACACATGCCCCGTCCATTTTGCAATGCACAATGGGATTTGTAGTTTTGTTTTTCCAGGTAAAAGATGATTTTCTACTCCAGACTGTGCGATATTTTCTTCTTCTTTCTTACTATATAAAAGCGGTCGGGATTGTCCTTCCGTCCCGTGAGCGGAAAGCGTAGCGGTATTCCGCTTATCACAGACTTACTAGTTGCAGCTTGTGGTACGAAGCGACATGATGTGAGCAGAGTTCTGGTGCTCCCATCGTTCCCTTGCTTTTGTGTGCGCGATGCGCTGGAAAAATAGACAAAATTATGTTTTTGGAAATAATTAATGTTGATGGAGTACAAATGCCTCACCGCGTAGTAAATATCAGGGGGGTTCAAAAGGGCGACCTCAATATAGAAAAAAAGTAAAAATTTCATCACAAAAATAACAGAAACCACAAGTATTAAAGTAATACCGCTCAAATGCAATATAACCAAATTAATGAGTTATTGTATAAAATATCAAATTGATCTACATATTGAATTGGCTTAAGAAGTGGTCAACTTAAAAGTTGGTCGCCTTAAAAGGCGGGTCAGCCTAGTATACAATATTATTTATTAGTGCCTGTAAGTGTTGGTGTGTTCTCTGTGAAGTTGTATTTAATTCTTTTACATTTACTCTGGGTGGCACGGTGGTGCAGTGGGAGCGCTGCTGCCTCACAGTAGGGAGACCTGGGTTCGCATGTTCTCCTCATGTCCGTGTGGGTTTTCTCCCACAGTCCAAAGACATGCAGGTTAGGTACTTTGGTGTTCCTAAATTGTCCCCAGTGTGTGCTTGGTGTGTTGGGGTATGTGTGTGTGCCCTGCTGTGGGCTGGCGTCCTGCCAGGGGTTTGTTCCTGCAGTGCGCCCTGTGTTTGCTGGGATTGGCTCCAGAAGGACCCCCGTGACCCTATGTTAGGATGTAGTGGGTTGGAAATGACTGACTGAATAATTTGTCCTGCTTATGTGAGGCAAGTTAGTATATCAGTGTTGAAGTTCTACCTAAAAGATCATTTTTGTGCAGGCATTATCTTTGCATGTGTTATTGCTAATAGAATACAAAAAAGAGAGATTTTCTTAGGTTGGAGTGGTTTGCTCTTTGTTGGGGTGGATTTTCCAGCATTCCAAAAGTATACAATATTGGTAGGCCTGCGTTGCAGTAGATTTGTGGACCCCTAGATCAGGTCTCCTTTATGGAGATGGTGTGTACCTTTAAAGATGACGCATTAGGGCACTGCAGAGTAGACCAGTGGAAACGGGTGGACTTCTGAGGTGGCAGGTGGGCCACCTCAAAACCAGTCCCCAGAAAGAGAAAAGTTGTAATAATGGGATACTCGCTCATCAGGGGGATTAAAGAGCAGGTTTGCTCCAGAGATAGGAAGTCTTGCACTGTGTGTTGTCTTCTTGGTGCACAGATGGGTGACCCCTCTGGGAGGGTGGTTAGGTTCTTGGCTCTTTTGGGAACAAAATGACATACTTAAGCAAATTCTATCAATTCTGCAATCCATATTTAAAGACTTGGGTATTAGGCTGAGGAGCATAACTGACAAAATAGTGTTCTCCGAAGTTCTGCCTGTGCCAAGTGCCAAAGGAGGAGGAGGAGGAGGAGATTATTAACAAGTGGGTGAGATCTTCATGTATGTATATGTTTACGAGGTACTGGGACTCCTTTTGCCCAAACAAATGAAGCCTGTTCCCCCAGGGGATTTAACGGGAAGTTTAAGACAGGCCATGTTTAGAACGGAACATGAATGGACATAAAATATTGTAAAACCTAAGCATAGTCATGGAAATTCTAACCCTACGTTTAAGTGTAGTAGTGAAAGAAGTAACACATTAAATATAGCGTGCCTTAATGCTAGAAGTATCCAAAATAAAACAACTGAGTTGGAGTTGTATGTAGCTGAGCATAATGATGTTCTAGCAGTAACATAAACCTGGCTAAATCACCAATGCAGATGAATGTAACATAGATGGCTAAACATTTATTACGACAAATAGAACAGAAAAGGAGGTGAGTTGCCATTTATACATGTCGTCTTCAGTTGGATGGCGAGCCATATCTTAGTGAAAACATACACATTTTTCTATAAAGCAGTACGGGAATAAGGCCTTATTTTAGGACTATGTTATAGACACCCAGTGCAGACAGTAAGTAATTTTGGGCAGATCCAATTAACTATAGACCATAAATCTTATATCCAAAGGTATGTTAGTGGATTGAATTATTAAGGAAAACACTGAGCATCCCATAGTTAGAACAGCAGTTTGACTGAACAGTCAGCATAATTTCAGAAGACAAAGGTTTTTTTTTTACTAACATGATGGAATTCTATGAGGAAGCAACAAACTGATACAATCAGAGTATTTCATATGGAAATGTTTATCTTGACTTTCAGAAAGCATTTGGTGAGGTACCACATGCGGTTGGGTGTCAAACTAAAAGTGGTAGTTCAGGGTATAATTTGTACATGGGTACAACATTGGCAAAAACACATGACAGAGGGCTTTGGTGAGAGGAACCTTATCAGAACTGGGTGATTAAAAAAAAAAAGAGTTGTCCCATGAGGTAACTGCTTGGACCACTGCTTTTTAAAATAAATATAAATGATAGTTAAGTTTACAGATGTCCTAGGTTGATTGGCAGATAATCTAGAATCTATTGAACCATTACAGAATGATTTACATATTATACAGGCTTGGGTATGTTTGTGGTTGATAAAATGTAAAGTATTACACATAGGAAGTAAAAATGGTAGATTTGAATACACAATGTAAGGTCTAAAAATTGAAAGTACTCCTTATGAAAAGGATTTAGGAGTCCTAGTGGACTCCTCACTATCAACTTCCAGACAATATTCAGAAGACGTTAAGAAGGCTAAGAGAATGTTTGGTTATATAGCACAATGTGTGGGGTCTAATGTCAAAGAAAGGTCTGCTGAAGTTTTATAATGCCATAATGAGGCTTTCTCTGTAGCACTGTATACAGTTTTTGACTCTAGACTACACAAAAGACATCGCAACACCACAAAAGAGTCCAGAGAAGAGTAATAAAGCTGATTCCAGGACTGCAGTGGAGGAGATATGCGGAAAGATTAAAAGCTCTGAGCAAAAGATATGATTGAAGTATTTAAAATTATGAAAAGAATTATAATGGATCGAAACTCTTATTTTAAAATGAGTTTGACACAAACATGGTGACATGGTTTTGAAAACTAAAAAATAAATTTCATACAAACATTAGGAAGTTTTTCTACACACAGAGAGCCATAAACACATAGAATATATTATCAAGTAATATAGTAGACAATAGAAATTTAGGGACCTTTAAAACTTGACTTGAATTTGTAAGATTTACTAAATGTGTGAGTGTGTGTATTATATAAACTGACACAACTTCCTTATTTGAACTTTCTTTCTTAGTCTGTTCCTGTCCTCTAATTGCTAGTGGCACAAGGCAGAGAAGCGCCAGGGCATATGTGAGACTACTGAGTAGTTGCTGTGGGCTATAAGTACACTCTATTATGCTGTGCTTAAATTTCCTTAATTTGTGCTGCTTAATATGGTCCAGTTTATTTATTTTTTTATTCATTAAGTTCTATATAACAGATTGTTTATATGCAGGCAGCATTTGTGTTTGCCTTCTTCCTCACGGAACACAAACATTTGCTGCTGTAAAATATTTATACTATGACAGGTGTGCAGATTGTCCAAGGCTTCACTGAGAAACATCTTGAATAGTACAGTCATTTAATGGACTGGTTCTAACAGGTCAATCTTTCATTAAAAATAGGAAATGTCACTAGCAATTTTAGACTGCAAGTACCAGTTCAGGTAAGCAGACAACAGGGGTCGTAAATAGTGTTTTAAAGAGAATACAGATAGTTTAGAGGTAATTGTTCCATGGGCATTGTAGTAATAGAGAAGTCACAAAATAATGTGCCTACCATCATAAACTTCTCTACAAGGACTGAGTGACGTCAAGTTTATCTCCTGTAAAGGACAGGGATGTAGTGGAAGGTTGGCAGTGTCATAGACATATTGGGTTACCAGTGCTCTAATTGTAAATTGGAGGTTAGGAATGCAGGAATATTTGAGACAGGGGTAACAAACTTGGTTTGTGGAGGATTGCAGGTATTCATTGCATTCTCTCTCTCCTTTTGTAATCCGTTGGTAATGGAATGTATTACATTACAATGATTTCACTGAGTTGTATCTTAATTGTTTCACTATTTCTTTAACCAGCAGCCTAACAATGAGACTGAAAGTGAGGTAATTTAGATCTCATTTACACCTGTGTTATTCATACAATATATATATTTAACTAACATCTGAAAAGAAAAAGGTGAAGGCCTGGGAAATTTTGACCTTCCATGACCCGCAAAACTATTTACAGTAATCCCTCCTTGATCGCGGGGGTTGCGTTCCAGAACCCCCCGCGATAGACGAAAATCCGCGAAGTAGAAACCATATGTTTGTGTAGTTATTTTTATATATTTTAAGCCCTTATAAACTCTCCCACACTGTTAACATTATTAGAGCCCTCTAGACATGAAATAACACCCTTTAGTCAAAAGTTTAAACTGTCCTCCATGACAAGACAGAGATGACAGTTCTTTCTCACAATTAAAAGAATGCAAACAGATCTTCTTCTCTTCAGGAGCAGAGAATTTCAGAGGGAGAGAGAGAGAGCGCTCGCAAAGAAAAGCAAACAATCAAAAATCAATACTTGTGCTTTTAAGTTTGCGCGCATTTTTAGAGGAGCGTTAGTATCTTCTAAGCAAACAGCCTCTGTGCAAACAGCCCCTCTGCTCACATCTCCTCCGTCAGGCGCAGAGAACGTCAGAGAGAGAGAGAGATTAAAGCAACAATCAAAAAATCAATACGTGTGCTTTTAAATATGCGAGCACATAATAAAGCGGCATTTTTTTAGAGGAGCGTCAGTATCTTTTAAGCAAACAGCACCTCTGCTCACAGCCCCTCCGTCAGTCGCAGAGAATGTCAGAGAGGGTGAGAGAGAGGCAGAGACAAGCAAACAATCAAGCTCCGCGCGGGATGCATATCTTATAGCATTGAGGAGTTTTAGTTAATATGTAATACATGCTCTGATTGGGTAGCTTCTAAGCCATCCGCCAATAGCGTCCCTTGTATGAAATCAACAGGGCAAACAAACTGAGGAAGCGTGTAGCATAAATTAAAAGACCCACTGTGTGCAGAAATCCGCGAACCAGCGAAAAATCTGTGATATATATTTAGATCTGCTTACATTTAAAATCCGCGATAGAGCGAAACCGCGAAAGTCAAAGCGCGATATAGCGAGGGATTACTGTATTATTATCTTGAGGAAGAAAAGAAAATTTAGTTTTGGTAATGACTGATACGAAAGAAGGAGCACTCGAAGTCCTAGAATTCAATAATGAGATTCATCAACTTTTAAATAAGACAATGGTAGCCCTCCAGGACTGTTCAAGACCCATACATTGGCTTGCAAAAGTATACAGTTATTTATTTGTATTCAGTTATTTATTTGTAAAAATTGTTTGGAATCATGTATGATTTTTGTTCCACTTCTCACATGTACACCACTTTGTATTGGTCTTTCACGTGGAATTCCAATAAAATTGATTCATGTTTGTGGCTGTCTTTTGACAAAATGTGGAAAAGTTCAAGGGGGCCGAATACTTTTGCAAGCCACTGTATATTAGGTGGTCATTTGACTCTCTTTGGATACCTCCTGGTTAAACAGTTAACAATGTTAACATTCTTTTTTACCAAAATTTTACTTAAGTTATCAGCAGAAACTAGTTATTAATTAAGAAAATTGCTGAAACGAATACCTGCAGCTGCTGCGGCCCTGCAGGATTAGAATTTGACACCTCTAATCTAAGGGGACCAGAGTCCCAAAAGTGAATGAGTATTGCCCTGACACAACTCTAAAGTGATGTTTACAGGCCATTTACTCTCTGTGGCACCCAGTTTATCACCAGGTGATGAGTTTGAGAAAGAACAAGAATAGCAGGGAGGTATTGTGTCCAGAGTGAGAAACAATGATTGGAAGGTGAGTGAGACAGAGTATAGTTTAGTTATTGTGGCATATTTTGGATGCCACTGATAGGTATTCTATTTCTTGTCACACCCAATAATGCAGTTAGGTGTATTCTTTCTGTTTCTTTTATTACTCTGTGGTCTCCAGTTTTATTATCCCTTAGTTTGAATTTTTGCATTTGGTTTTGGGTAGCATATGCTATTGCTTGTTTCATAAAATTTCCATGCATTATGCAAATAAATCTATTACATTTTATAGATTTGTCTCATTCAGTCTTTTATCCCACCTCTGAATTGTTTGAGGATACAGGAGACATTTTGACTTTTCAAACTCTGCTCATATCTGAGTTTGAACAAGTTGTTGCCTTAACTTCTCAGAGAATGTTGATAATCTCCTTTTAATGCAGACTCCTTTTAAAGTAAAATGCATGGCCATCCCTGGTGCATTGACTTGGTTGACATCAAGCAGTTGGCTCAGAATTTCTGTATAATTTCACCTTGAGCACCAGCAAGTCAGAGGGCATATAAGACTTCTTTTTAAGAAATATTCTTGTCTGGTTTCCAAGGGTTCCATCCCACTTAGGTCATCACAGAACCAACTACAGACCTCTCTCTGCACTAAATGTTTTGGCCTGTTCCTACATTACACTAAAACTATCTGTCCTCTGTCTGTGCTTGAAACTCAGGTGGCTGATTTATGGTTTTAAAATTAATGTTTTTACAAGCCTTTTTGAAGATGGTGATACTTGTGTCATACTGCCTAAATCATAATTGTATGCTTTATCTGCACAAAACATTTGAGTTGTAATGGTGGGCACCTCTGTGAATTCGCTTTTAAGGTACATTTATACAACAAATGAATAGGAGAGGTTTTAAATTTTCAGAGTAATTTAATGCTGAAATTTATTCCTTAACACACCAGCTTATCCTGGAAAGTAATCTTTAGTCCCACATCAGAAACAATTCATTTTACGTCCTGCATGAATATATGGGTGTTAAAGAAAACGCAGAGGTCTATTGAGAGACACCCTTGATCGGCATTGTGGGAATTTGCTTTGTGTTTCTGTGCATTTTGTAGTGCAATGTGTAGTGGAATGTCTTTTTTTTTATATTTAAATACATTTTGATAAAGTAGTTGTTAATATGCCTGCAGTAAATACTGATCAGAAAAAAATTCTTATGTATCAACTTCCAGGGTGAGCACCATTTTAAAGCACTTTCCACATGTCATACACCTGTTTACATTTGTATAAATAGTAAAACTAAATAATGAAAATGACAATCCTCAAGCCTTATTTTGCCAGTTTACAACTGAATCTGATTAACAAAACTGATGTTATAATGGGAGTACTTAACAAAATATGTGGAAAGATTCCATACATACACATTACTGGCTGGACAAATAAAAGAATAAAGGGTTGGGGATCAACTGAAAAGGAGCAGGATTTGAATAGGGGTAGTTTTAGGGCTCTGAGTGGTACTGCTGACCTTGCAGAATTGTTTGATTTTTATATTACTTACTTCATGGTATATTTTCATAAATGAAACAATTGTTTTTAACAATAATGGACTTTCTATTTATCCCAATGTTATTACTGCTAAGAATGAAGCATTCCACTCTGTAAATTACTGAACGTCATTCTTTTCAATTTATTAAACACAAAAAGAATAAAACAAACCATATTCTTCTTTCTTACAGTTAAATAAACCTTTCCTGCATTCATTTTTAAAGAATCAGAGGGCTGCTGCATCTCCATATGTCACACTTTTAGACCTCAAACTTGGCCTCTTCTTTCCGGATGTGCCCTTCTTCATATTGGAGGTGTTCTTTACCTGTGAGGATGTTATATCCTCTGGGACTCCAGCAATGTCTTAGTTGAAATAATCCATGCTGGACATCATTTCTACCGTCTGTGAACTTTAATAGATAGAACTTTACGGTTCCTTGGGACAGGCTAGAAAGGAAAACCTCTTGTTTTTCAAGGAGCTGCCAAGTGCAAGGACATTCTGGAAGAAAAAAAAAAATGGAAACCATAAGTACAATGTTTGACATTTGCAACCTTTTCTTGTGCTTTTTATTATAAAATTAGGCAACGTCAAGTATAAAGATGTGATAACCATACTTTTGAGTTTTAATATATTGATTTTAAAAATGTCTTTGTGCCATGAGTATGTGTCACCTCTGTAGCCCATGCTGAACTTTTATACAGTAATCTAAATCATTTTTATTTTTTGTTTTATAGATTTTAATTTTTAATTCTTACATTTTCTAATCTGGTGCTTGAAAATTCTCAAAGAAAAAGTTAGAGATGTTTGATGTTTGAAACCCATTTCTTGTAATATTCATCATTTTGAAATTGAACTAAGCAAAGTATGATTCATTATGGTATACTTGGCTTTATTTACACGTTTGTATTTCTTCAGATAATGAATTATGTAGTGTCTCTGCAATATACAGAGACAAAGGTGAATGTTGTAATACAGTATGTCAGTTTCCTCACCTGCTCATCCAGTGCAGGGTTGTGAGCGGGTGCTGGAGCCTATCCCAGCTAGTATAAGGTGCAAGGAAGGAATAAAGCTTGGACTGGGTGCCAGTCCATCACAGGGCAAAAACACACCACACACCAAATGCATACCAGGTATGTCTTTGGTCAGTGGGCAGAAATCTGCAGACACACAGGGAGAACTTGGGGTGCAAATCCTGGTCTTCTTATTTCAGAGCAGCTGTGCTACTACTGCTCCACTATGCTGCCCAAGAAATATTAAATCCTAATTCAAATCAAATTTACTTTTCAGGAGATTTATTTTGAAGTGAATTTTCTTTGTTTCCTGAGAATTATGATTCCAATTTATATTTCTCATATGACATTTGCTTACGTTATCTTTGAGATATACTATAGCATTAAAGATGAAATGTCATCTGCTTTTGTAAAGTTAAGTGTATGCAGATTTCATCATTTTAATCCTAAACCTTGGCCTTTTTGTTTTCTCATGTATTACTGAATCTACTTCATAAATCTGTAACTTATGGAAGTATTTCAATAAAGCAAGGAGAGGCAATCTAGCAAGGTCAATAGTACATGTGGTACCTGTCATAGGGTTTAATGTACATTTATTACATATTATTTATATTTAATATACATTTATTTTATTAAATATTGAGTGAAGTAACATCTCTGGTATACATTGTAACATCAAACAAATTCAGAACAAACAATTGTGACATTTGCTGCACCCCTTTAATTTTAGGATGTAACAAGCCTTTATTTATTTAAAACTACTTTAGCATTAAAGAATAACTAATTTGCTTTCATAAGATTTTCAGGTGCATGCAGATTTTGTCATTAATTTTACTTCCATGTTACCCCCTATTACCCTGCTTCACTCTTGTAAGCAAAACTTTTATTAATTCTCACTATTTGAACCAAAGACAGTTTGAAACTAGATAGATATGACACAAATCTTTGTGACCCGTTTAAAAATCTGAGAGTAAATCATTTGAAATGCTTGGATTTTAATCACACTGTATGGATTGAAATTATGGTACCACTAATTAAACTACATCAGTAATTTAAAAACAAAGCAATGTTATAAATGTGTCTGGTTACAGTTGAGAAAGAAGAATATTCAGTTTAACCCTACTGGAAGTTTAATTACTGATGGGCTATTTGAAAACATACAGCCAATAAATTGAAGACTATTTCAGTGCTACTTTGGACAGAACTTATTTAACTCAAAATTTCATACTTTTATTAACACATACTGCACAAATAAAATTAGCTTGTAATACGTTGTCACTATTTAAAAAACAAAATAAATACTCTACCTTAGTCTGTGATTTTCTTTGAAGAAACTATTGATCCTGGTAAAGCCATGTTTGTAGAGTTCACAGTGCTGTTTGACATTGATCTTCTGCTGATATGCAGGTGCTTAAATATAAGAAATGTTTTATATATGTGCCTTCATGACATCACCAACATCATCCAAACTTAAGTTCATTTAAAGTAAATATGGATTATAAAATAAGAACAGAGATTCCAGTCTGAGATCTTTGTGGGGACAATACATGAGACTATAGCTGAGACTATGAGACAAGCTGCATCAGCCTGGGGATGAGTCTCCAATATTACAAGCTGCTATTACATTATGCACCTTGGCATCTTTAGTGCCAGCTGCTGGTGGGTTTGTTAAATGGCAGACTGGTCCAAATTACATATGCATTACAACTAATCCAGCAACAGTAAGCTGCCTGAAATGGTAATAACCCATCCTTAAACCTTCCCACAATCATTTTCTTTAAAGTCTGAGGTCTGCGCCATCCTCACATTTTGCTCTTTTAGCGAACAATCTGAGCCCTTTCATCATATTTGTGTCTTAACTTTAATGCAGTTATAGCCTCTGAGACCCCAACAATATCTTGGTAAAAATAATCCACACTGAACATCACTTCAACCATCTCCATAGTGTCATACACAGGACTTTGCAGTTTCTCTGCTAAGGATCGGGAGGATACATCTTGCACTTGAGAGCTCCACTAAATACAAGGGCATTCTGGAATTAAAAAATGGAAACCATGAGTACAGTGTTTGATTTGTGCAACATTTTTCTTGTTAATATTCATCTTTATAAAATGGAACTAAGCAAAGTATGATGCATTATGGTTTAAAGGGTTTATTGAACAGTATGGTGCTATTTATTCTTTAAGTAATAAGCCATGCAACATCTCGATGGTATACATTATAATATCAAACAGAACTTCGAATGAGGTGCACTTGCTACTTTCCTTTAATTCCAGGATGTATTCAGCTTTTTTTTTTAAAAGCTACCCAGCTGTCTTTGGGATGTACTGTAGCATTAAAAGTTGAACTGTTAATTTGTTTTTGTAAGACACAACATTTCAGTTCGTCAAGTAAGGCCAGAGAGGAAATGTCTCGTATTTCATGGTGCTCCAAAGTGCAAGGACATTCTGAAAGAAAAAGAAAAAGAAAAAAAATGGAAACCATGAGTACAGTGTTTGACAAGTGGAACCTTTTTGTTGTAGCATTCATCTTTATGAAATGGAACTAAGCATATATGATGCAATATGTTATAATGTGTTTTTAATATACTGTATATGTTTTTATTATTTTATTAAATGAGTTAAGTAACATCTCTGTGGCATACATTGTAATATAAATAGCAATTCAAAACAAATGTACTTGTTTTTATTTGCTGCACCCGTTCCATTTTAGGATGTATTCAGCCTTTTTTTAAAGTTAAAATACAGTTGTCTTTGGAATATTCTGTGGCAGTAAAGATGAACTCTTGATTTGTTTTTGTAAAATTTTCAGGTGTACGCCAATTCTGTTGTTTTTTTCATTTTACTTCCCTTATGTTATCTAATATTTATCCCTGTATCAGTTTTGTAAGCAAAAAACTTTGTTTCTCACTAGTCGGACTAATGGAAACTTGTAGATATGACCCAAGTCACTGTGACATACTCATAAATCTCAATTGAAATCTCTTGAAGGGCTTGTTTTAATCCTACTGTATAGACTGCAATCATGGCACCACTAGTTAAAGTACATCAATAATGTAACATTTGGTCTCGTCCGATGCGAGAGATGGACGTCTGAAGTGGAGCTCCGCTAGCAGTGGTGCTATTTTTCATATTATTTGCTTATTATTCTGAGATATCCTGTATTTATTCAACCCGAGAGGGACCGCTACAGTATATGTAAACACATATAAAACATGGCCAACAAGAAGGGGGGTCCGAAAGAATCAAAGACTAAAGCTACATCCAAGCTGCGATCAGCAAGCCCTAGCTCGAGATACGGCCTCTCAGAGACAGACATGGATCAGATGGGCGAAAGTACAGACTCCTCGGGACCACAGTCCGCTACATCATCGCCGGCTGAGAGCGAAAAGGGGAGCGAAGGTGCGATCGTGGGTGCAGATGTGGATAGCTTCGCCGATTGGAGAGGATTACCTGAAACTGGGAAAGGCGGGAGGTCCAGCGGCTTCAGTTACGCAGTGCAGCGGGACTGGAGCAGCGGGGACACCGCTTCAGCAGAATCTGCTGCTTCATCTACGTACAAGAAGGCACATTTGAGCTATCTGAACTGAAAGTGTTGCTCGCTGAGCTCACGCAAGATATTAAGAAAAGGGAGAAGGCTAATGAGAAAGCAACGGCAAAGGCACATGAGAGACTGAAACAGGAATGGAAACAGGAGATGAAACAGGCCAATGAATGGCTGCGACAGGAAATCCAACAGGCAAATGAAAGGCTGCGACAGGAATTCCAACAGGCAAATGAAAGGCTGCGTCAAGAGGTACAACGAACTTCGACAGGTGCTGGGTAAAATTGAAGAGCGCATTGAGAAAAACTCGGTTAAACTGAGCACGCTTGCTGATCAATTGGAGCATCTTAATGAGACATTCACGAATCGGATCGAAATGGCGAACATCTAGCTGCCAGTGCGAGGAAAGAGCAGTAAATGTCAGTTCGGAATGTAAAAAACTCGGAGAAAAACTTGGAGACAGACTGGCTGCTTTAGAAGATGGGAGTAGAAGGTATAATGTCAGAATTGAAGGCCTGCGGAGAATCGAAAGTTTAAACCCTGTGAAATTAGCAACTGAACTTTTTCTAAAATAATGGGGCCACTTTAAAGCAGAATCTGAGATAGCAGCAGCTTACAGCGTCTTGCGGATCAAACACCGTCAGACCCGACCAAGATCTTTTATAGTTCGTTTTGAGCGATTATCATTTAAGTTAGAGGTGATGGAACTCCTCAGAAAAAGGAAGATATTATATATGAAAATAGCCACATTCGTGTCTTCCCTGACTTCTCTCCATAGCAGCTATTAAGCAGCAGCCTTCTATAATATTAAACAGCGGCTCACGGCAAGCCAATGTCAAATACGGCCTCCTGTATCTGGCAAAACTGAAAGTGGAATGGCAGGGTCATTTCTATTGTTTTAAGCTAGCAAGGAGGAAGCAGAAAATGAATTAAGAAAGCTGATCCCGGGACTATTCTGATACATAATTGTGAGTCATGGCGGTAAATGATAAAGCTAGGATTAATAATCTACTGTCTGATCTATTTGTTTTAAAATAGTATCAGCATATATTCTCATATTCTTATTATTACTTACTTATTATTATTATTACTTACTTATTACTTATTATTACTAGAGCTAAATGTTTATGTTTTATTGTGCTTAATTACGTTTCCTCCTCTTTTTCTTTTCTAATTATTTCATGTGTACCCTAAATGAGACTGTTCAATATCATACCCTTGGTTTACTGTTATTGCTATTACTGCATTAAGACTTGTTATGCTTGTTTTGGACACATCTTTAACACCATCACCTGGGTTTATTATCTGGGGACATCATCTTAATGCACTAAAATTGCTGAAGATTATATATATATATATATATATATATATATATATATATATATATATATATATATATATATATATATATATATATATATATATATATATATATATACTAGCAGAATACCAGCTTATGGAGAAGTAGTGTGTTAAAGAAGCAATGAAAAGAAAAGGAAACATTTTGAAAATAACGTAACATGATTGTCAATGTTATTGTTTTGTCACTGTTGTGAGTGATGAGTGTTGTTGTCATATATATATATATATATATATATATATATATATATATATATATATATAAATATATATATATATATTTACACACACACACAAACATATATATACATATCTATACATATAAACATACATATACATACACACATACATACACACACATATGTACACACAAATATATATATATATATATATATATATATATATATACATACACACACACATATATAAACATATATATACATATACATACATATCTACATATATACACACACAGCTATTTCATTATCAGTGCAATACGCTGTTTGTTAAAACGGATGACACCCGCTCTTACGTGCAAGTCTGCGTGAATATTATGAACTATCGTATTTGTTCAAGTTCTATTTAAATTTTAAATAGAAGGAATTTTTATTTAGTCGACAGAAATATCTTTGGTAGGAATGGTAAAAACAGACAGGAATATTATTCCTGAATAAATCAACTCAAACCTTAAACAACTTATAATATTTTGCTCTCCATAAAAATATATCCTGTCTAAATTATACAAGTTAGAAATAAAGTAAACATTAAAAGAACAAACATTCAAATTTCTTTACTCTTATGTAATTTTATATTTTATAAAAATAAACTTAGATTTTAAATATCCCAAAAGATTTTGCTCTCCATAAAAATATATCCTGTCAAAATTATACAAATTCAAATATGAACATGCTGCATAACAAAACCTAGAAATATAAATAAAATGTGTTCCTTTCAGCAATAACAAATCAAATCATTCAGTTGTCTTTGCTCATATGTCATTTTAGAGCTGGACGCCTGGCAACAGGTTTGTTTCTGTTTGGTGTGAGGTTCTGTGTTGTGGAGATTCTCAGGATGGATTGCAGGTGCTCATCAGTGAGGCAACTCCTGTGTGCTGTTTTGTTAGTCTTCATGACTGAGAAGAGCTTCTCACACAGATATGTGCTACCAAACATGCACAAGGTCCAAGCCGCATGTAGACGGACTTTTTTTGTTCTTCAAAGTCACCAAAGCGCCGTGCAAACGCAGTGCGCTCAGTTTATCAGCAAAGTGCGTGTTGGGAACACCGTAGTGACGACTTGGTTCAACATTACTTGGCAATAGGGAAAGTGGGGCAAGTGGTTGTGTCTCCCATAAAAGCAGCCTCAATTGAAATCACTTTGTGATTGTGCACGGGTAAAAACATCCGCTGAAGTGTCAGATTCTTATTTAATTCTTCTGCTTTCTGTATCTTCTGCATTGCATTCAGGTCTTTCAGGTTACCCTGATGTTTTGTTTTATAGTGCCGTCTTAGATTAAATTCTGTAATTACAGCCACATTAGCTCCACAAATGAGACACACGGTTCAGTAAACATATACTCAGCCTCCCATCGGTTTTAAAGGCTCTATTTTCAAAATCAACTTTTCTCTTCAGCATCGTGTGAGCTAGCCGCCAATAACAATTGCAGCATCTTAAGGTAGACTTGACTAACGCGGTAACTGTTCGGCAAGGCAGCTGAAGCGCTGCATTATGGGATCTGTAGTTTATTGTGTTACCAGCGCTTCATATACCGGGCTTTAATAACAATAATACAGTATATAAAATGATCTCGGGCGGATATAATTACGCCGGGCGGATGTGGCCCCCCTTGAGTTTGACACATATGGACTAAATAGAACTTGAAAAGATATATTTTTCAAATGTGATCGCAATTCAGACAGAGTTGGCGCGCACTACAGCCTGCATGCCTCAATAAGTCATCCTCCCCTTGCCCTTACTTTTTTACCGTTCATCTAATGAATACACTGAGTATGGCTTTACCAAAACAATCACTGATGGCGAATAAAGTATCCATTATTCGAGTATGTAGATCGGGTTATATATATATACATACATATACCCGCGTATCATGTGAGAAGTAGTGTGTTAAAAAGCT
Organism: Polypterus senegalus; assembly: GCF_016835505.1. Taxonomy (NCBI): domain Eukaryota; kingdom Metazoa; phylum Chordata; class Cladistia; order Polypteriformes; family Polypteridae; genus Polypterus; species Polypterus senegalus. The sequence continues at coordinate 173,802,183 of NC_053156.1, forward strand.
AGAAAAGAAAAGGGAACATTTTAAAAATAACGTAACATGACTGTCAATATACAGTATTTGTTTTGTGAGTGTTACTGAGTGTTGCTGTCATCAAGGATTTGATTATCATTATTTCTTTCAATCAGGTTCGTATTTGTAGGATGTGTTGTGTTCAAGTTACATTCCGTGTTTGTCAATCGTTGTAAAGATGACAGGTTTCATTCATCGATTCGTTTCTTACTGCATCAATAAACAGCTCGTCTTCTTCTTTATCTGAGACCTGACACACTGCATGCACGGGTTTTTTTTACACTGTCTTCCTTTAGCAGGACATTGACTTTTTCCAACGTGTGCTTTGTTTCCGCAGTAGTTGGATTTATGAATATGCTTGTATATATGAGACGCTTCATATTTTTTGCTGCCTTTTCAATTGTGTAATTCGGTTTTTTGTTCAGCGCTCTTTTGGAACTGTTGCCTTTTATCTGTGCACTGCGTCAGTTCACGTGAGCCACTCGGTGTACATGCATCGAAGGTTCCCAGTTGTGCTATGGCCATCTCGTGCTATGTCCTTGGCTGTATTTAATGTTACCTTAGTCCTGGCACTTAAAACTTTCTCTCGCAGTTTCGCTGAGTTTGTGTCAAACACCACCCTGACCATCTCATCTTCCTCTCCATAAGCACAGTCCTTCACCCGTGAATATTTACCCGTGGCAGTTTGCTATTGGATTGCGCTGACGGACGGACCTTATATGGGCAGGCACTAAATTACAAGCGCCAGCAGCAGCCTGTCTATGAACTTAATTTAAAGTGTAGGTTTACATGCGTGCTTTGTTTCAGTAGCAGAACTCATGAATATGGTTGTATATGTCACTCGCTCGCTTCTTATTGTTTCGCTGCCTTCTCAATTATATAATGCATGTTTTCTTCAGTGCTTTTTGAGGTCTTACTGGTTTTCTATGTACTGCGTGATTACGTGGGAGGCGTGATGATGTCACACGAAACTCCGCCCCGGCGTTGAAGCTCATCTCCATTACAGTAAATGGAGAAAACTGCTTCCAGTTATGACCATTACGCGTAGAATTTCGATATAAAACCTGCCCAACTTTTGTAAGGAAGCTGTAAGGAATGAACCTGCCAAATTTCAGCCTTCCACCCACACGGGAAGTTGGAGAATTAGTGATGAGTCAGTGAGTGAGTGAGTGAGTGCTTTGCCTTTTATTAGTATATATATATATATATATATGTGCAAAATTCTTTTCTTTTTTTCTTTTTCCTCTTTTAAAGACTATATTGGTAACAGATATCTCTATCTTTTAACCTTAAAGCGCCACTGCATGGGGGCTTGATGTGCTTTGGGCGTGCTCTGTCTCTGGGTATGTCAGAGGACTGGGACTGCATGAAGTGGGTTTTAGCCTCACCTGGGGAGGCAAAAGGGAGGGTGGGGGTTAAGGGGAAGAGAAAGAGAGCAGGCTTGATCTATATCTAATCTATCATCTCAATCTTTATAATTATAACTATCAACGTAATAATAAGCTGCATGGCAACAACTCTTGGGGAATAGGAAATTAAGACCTAAACTATTTCACTTCCAGTTAAGACTATAAATGACATCAAAAACTCAGAATCAGTGTCTCCATGATGGGACAGTTAACCGTAAGCTGGAATGTTAAAGGCCTGAATCACGAATTAAAGAGAAAGAAAGTACTTTCTCACCTAACAGGTCTAAATGCTAAAATAGTATTTTTACAGGAAACCCACTTACTAAGTAAGGATCAGTTCCGGCTGCAAAAGACTGGACTGGCCAAATGTTCCATTCTAGTTTTACAAAGAAAACTAGAGGGGTGGGAATTCTCATACATAGAACAGTACCATTTGTAGCATCAGATGTAGTATTGGATCCTGAAGGGAGATATGTGATGGTCATGGGAGACTTATCTAACTGTAAAATGATTTTGATAAATGTTTATGCACCTAATGTTGATGATAAGGAATTTATACAAAATTTATTTGCATCCATTCCCAATCTGAACACTCATAAACTTATAATGGCTGGGGACTTTAATTGTGTTCTAAATCCACTTTTAGATAAGACTTCCTCCACAGGGGGAACGGCAACTAACACCGCAAAGATAATTACAAAGTTTATAACTGATCACAACTTATCAGATCCCTGGAGGTTTTTAAACCCAAATTCAAGAACATATTCTTTCTACTCACCAGTACATCATTGCTACTCAAGGATTGATTACTTCTTTATAGATAATAACTTCTTGCCTAAGATTAAATCTTGTAAATACGATGCTATTGTTATTTCAGACCATGCTCCGATGATCTTGGAGCTGAAATTACTAAGCCCCATACACTCACCCGCAGATGGCGCTCAATCCGCTTCTATTAGCTGGCGAGAATTGTACTGAATTTATATCCAAACAAATTGAATTCTTTCTAGAGACAAATACATCCCTGAGATCTCTGCAGGAATACTCTGGGAAACTCTTAAGGCCTTCTTAAGAGGACAGATTATCTCATATCTTTCCCACAGAAATAAATCCGAAGCGAAGAAAGTAGCAGAGATAAAAGCGAAATTACTAAAATAGATGAAGAACATGCCAGACTACCAAGCGAGACTCTACATAAGAGGAGGCAGGCTCTACATTCAGAATTAAACCTCTTGACAACTAAAGAAACCGAACAACTAATTTACAAATCCAGACATCATTATTATGAACATGGAGAAAGCTAATAAGCTTTTAGCGCAACAAATTCACAAGCAAGATGTGCAACGCAATCTCGGTAATTACTAACACGAACGGAGATAAAATCATCGAACACAAAAATATAATGTACACTTTTAGAGACTACTATAAATCCCTATATACTACTGAGTTTAAAGAAGACAATATACAATCTAATGCATTTCTGGATAAATTACAGATACCACAAATTGACGCTTTAGTGTGGAGGAACTCGATAAACCTCTGTCATTATCAGAATTACTGGATGCTATAAAGTCACTCCAAGGTGGAAAAGCAGCAGGCCCTGACGGCTACCCTGCAGAGTTTTACAAGAAATTCTCCGCTCAGCTAGCTCCCCTCCTATTAGCAACATTTACAGAAGCCAGAGATAACCAATCTCTTCCACAAACCTTTAAGCCAAGCACTAATCACTGTCTTTCCAAAACAAAATAAGGACTTATTACAATGTGCATCATACAGACCAATTTCACTTCTGAATAACGACGTTAAAATACTCTCTAAAATCATAGCTAGAAGGATGGAGAAAGTGCTCCCCTCAGTAATATCACAAGACCAAACTGGATTTATTAGGGGCCGACACTTATCTTCAAATCTTGACGCCTGTTTAATGTAATATACTCACCAACTAAATCAAACACCCCAGAAATATTATTATCATTGGATGCAGAAAAAGCATTCGACATGATTGAATGGAAATACCTTTTTACTATTTTGGAGAAGTTTGGGTTTGGCCCGAACATTTGTGCATGGATTAAATTACTGTATACTAACCCAGAAGCTTCAGTTTGCATCAATAACATTTGCTCAGACTACTTTAAACTAGAGCGTGGCACAAGACAAGGATGCCCTTTGTCACCACTGCTGTTTGCAATTGCCATTGAACCACTGGCAATACATTGTCGAAATACTGATCAGATAAAGGGGATTAGCAGAGAAGGACTGGAACAGAAAATCTCATTATATGCAGATGACATGGTACTGTATATATCGGACCCAGAAAATTCTGTGCCTGCAGTCTTAGCAGCACTCACAGAATTTCAAAAGCTCTCTGGTCTCAGAATTAATCTGAATAAAAGTGTACTCTTTCCGGTGAATTCTCAAGCATATAATATTAGATTAGACACCCTTCCTTTTATCATTGCAGAACAGTTTAAATACCTGGGGTAAACATCACAAGTAAACATAAAGCTCTTTATCAACAAAATTTCGTCTGCATGGAAAAAATTAAACAAGACTTGCATAGATGGTCAACCCTTCATCTCACACTAGCTGGAAGAATTAACACTGTTAAGATGAATATTCTTCCTAAGCTCCTTTTTATTTCAAAACATACCAATATACATTAATAAATCGTTCTTTAAGCAATTAGATTCAACAATAACCTCATTTATTTGGAATTCTAAACATCCACGCATCAAAAGAGCGACCCTACAAAGACAAAAGGCAGAAGGCGGCATGGCTCTACCTAACTTCCAGTTTTATTACTGGGGCAAATATACAGTCGATAAGAACCTGGACACAAATAGAAGAACATACACAGGCATGGACCGCAATAGAAGTAAAATCCTGCAGTACTTCTTTGTATTCCTTGCTTGTGCTCCAATAAACACACGTTATCGGCAATACACTAATAACCCAATTGTGCTCCACTCACTTAGAATCTGGAACCAATGTAGAAAGCATTTTAAGACGGAGAAGCTTCTTTCTGTGGCACCCTGCAAAAGAACCACCTCTTTCAACCCTCACAAACATATGCAGTTTTAATATCTGGAAAAATTTGGAATTAACTTGCTTAGAGATCTTTATATAGACAACGTCTTTGCATCCTATGAACAATTACATTCCAAATTTAACATTCCAGCTACAAATTTCTTTCACTATCTTCAAATCAGGAACTTTGTTAAACAGAACCTTCCAGATTTTCCTCATCTTGCACCCTCATCCACGCTGGAAAAATTATTGCTCAATTTCAAGGAGTTAGACTCCATTTCTACAATATATAAAATCCTTTTACAATCCCTTCCTTTCAAAGATCCAAGAGGACACTGGGAAAATGACCTCTCAATTAATATATCAGAAAAGGAGTGGAAAGTAGCAATGCAGAGAATTCACTCAAGCTCCATATGCGCAAAGCATACAATTATACAACTCAAAATTATATATCGAGCACATCTGTCTCGACTAAAACTCTCCACAATGTTTCCAGGGCATGATCCAACCTGCGAACGTTGCAACCAAGCCCCAGCCTCACTAGGTCACATGTTCTGGGCCTGCACCAAATTAACATTATTCTGGACAAAAATTTTTAATTACCTCTCAGACAGTCTTGGACTCACAATCCCTCCTAACCCATTAACAGCTGTGTTTGGGGTTCTTCCAGAGGGTCTTAAAGTGGAGAAGACAAACAAATTGTGATTGCATTCACTACACTGTTGGCACGCAGACTTATTCTGATAAACTGGAAGAACCCAAACTCTCCTCTTTTAAGTCAGTGGGAAACTGATGTGTTATATTATTTAAAATTGGAAAAAATCAAATACTCAGTTAGAGGATCTGTACAGACTTTTTTCAAAACATGGCAGGATCTAATCAGTAATATTTTGAAATGATTTATAAAGCACAGATAATTTGTTGATTTAGGTATTTTTTTTAAAGCCTTAAATTTTACACCGTTTGGCTTGCTCTCTCTCTCAAGGGTGGGGATCGATCTGTTCTTAGCATAATTCTTTTTTTTGTAAAAACTTGATTGCTATGTATTGATTGTAATAAAATTAATAAAAAAAAAAAAAAAAAAAAAGTTACAAACATGGTTACAGTTGTCACACCCATGCTATCTTAAATTCTAGTTTTCTGTTCATTCAGTCAAAGCAGTGGGACTCTGAGAGGTCCAAGATCTCCATTCCAGTAATATATTTAAGATATGTGGGCACTTTTCAAGAACACAATGTCAGGCTATCTTGGAAACACCTCAGATTGTGAACTAATCCAGAAATGATCAATGCAAATGTGTCACTTTGGAGAATAGTGTTAGCTAAACAAAAAAATGTAATGTACTTCACTCACTCAGAATATGGAACCAATGTAGAAAGCATTTCAAGATGGAGAATCTTTTATCTGTGGCACCTCTGCATGAGAACCACCTTTTTCATCCCTTTAAAACATATGTAGTTTTTAATATCTGGAAAAGATTTGGGATTAAATTACTTAAAGATCTTTATATAGACAACATCTTTGCATCCTATGAACAATCCAAATGTAACTTTCCAGAAACACATTTCTTTCACGGTCTTCAAATTAGAAACTTTGTTAAACAGAACCTGCCCGATTTTCCTCATCTCTCACCTTCCTCCATGCTGGAAAAAATATTGCTAAGTTTCAAGGACTTAAGACACCATCTCTGCAATATATAAAATTATTTTACAGTCCCTCCCTTTCAAAGATCGAAGAGGACAATGGGAAAAAGATCTCTTACTCAACATATCAGAAAAGGAGTGGGTGGTAGCAATGTAGAGAATTCACTTGAGCTCCATATGTGCAAAGCATACAATAATTCAACTAAAAATTTTATATCAAGTACATCTGTCTTGCTTAAAACTGTCCAAAATGTTTCCAGGGCAGGATCCAAACTGCAAATGCTGCAATGAAGTCAAAATCTCACTGGGTCACATGTTTTGGGCCTGCACCAAATTAACTTCATTCTGGACAAAAATTTTTAAGTGCCTTTCAGACAGCCTTGGTGTCACAATCGCTCATAACCCATCAACAGCTGTGTTTGGTGTTCTTCCAGATGGGCTTAAAGTGGAGAAGAACAAACCAACTGCGATTGCCTTCACTACACTATTGGCATACAGACCTATTTTGCTAAGCTGGAAGAATCCTAACTCTCCTCTTTTAACTCTTTGAGGGCTGAATAGTTTTTCCAAAAAATTCTTTCACACATTAGTCAACATAAAATGTCTGTTACTATGGGCTGTGGCTGCTGTTGGCATATGTTCGGCATCTGTGGCAGCAGTGACTGCGTGGGGGCACCTCGATGGTCAACAGGAATGCACAGTGGGCTAGCTGCCTGGCTGTCTTCACACAGCAGGTGGGTGGTGGTGGGCGTTGCAGTTTGACACAATCTGGTTTGTACCTCTTGACATCATACGATTTGTCTCAGTTTGTAAATAAAGATATGAGTGTAGTCAAACCAAAAGAGGAAAACGCCTTATAGTCTGTTAATAATGAATTCAAGACAAACTTGTGAATAAAATGGTGGAAATAGAGGAGATTGTGTGATGTTTCATCTTTCACAAATGCAGTTGTTGAAATAATGACAATGTCAGTTTATTTCATGGTGTGCTATTTAAGAGCATACAATCTGACTGAAAAACTGTAGTTCAGTATTAATGTGGTGTAAAGTTTATTAACTCCACATTTCATAACTTTCTAAATTACACGATCCTAATGATACATTTTTATCACAATTTACAATACAATTACTCCACCTTGTACTTAATTTTGTCCACAGAATCTATCAATCATCGTGCTGCCATGTTTATTGTGTTCACCGTGCTGTTTAACATTTGAAGTTGTCTGATGTGCAGTTACTGACATAGCAGTCATGTTTTAAACGTGTGTCATCCTGACCTCAGCACTCCGGTCTGAATTTAAGAAGGTCATTTGAAGGAAATGCTGATTACAAAATAAGAGTTGAGATGCCAGTCTGAGATTCAGTGAATACGTGAGAATATTAAAACAGCACTGACAACTTGCCTTAGCCTGGAAATGAGTCTCCAAAATATACGCTGGCAAAACATCATGCAAATTAGCATCTCTAGTGCCAGGTACAGATGAAATTTAAATGGCAAACCGTCCAGCACTACAGTACAGTATTGCGCACTGTGGCTCTACTAGACATGTGCCTCGTGCCATGGGCTGTTTGGAAAGGAACAAATATGTTGGTGGTATCAGAATCCAATCCATTTTGAAAAATTAGCAGGGGCCTCATGTATAACGGCGTGCGTAGAACTCGCACTATAACATGGCGTAAGCACAAAAGCCGAAATGTGCTTACGCAGAGAAAAATCCAGATGCAGGAATCTGTGCGTACTCCAACTTCCACATTCTTCCACTACATAAATCCCGATCAGCGTGAAAAGTAACGCTCGTGCATGTGCTTTATGCAACGCCCCAACTCCTCCCAGAATTACACCTCTTTGAATATGCAAATCAATATACAGTAATCCCTCCTCGATCGCAGGGGTTGTGTTCCAGACCCCCCTGCGATAGGTGAAAATCCGCGAAGTAGAAACCATATGTTTGTATGGTTATTTTTATATATTTTAAGCCCTTATAAACTCTCCCGCCCTGTTAACATTATTTGAGCCCTCTAGACATGAAATAACACCCATTAGTCAAACGTTTAAACTGTGCTCCATTACAAGACAGAGATGACAGTTCTTTCTCACAATTAAAAGAATGCAAACATATCTTATCTTCAAAGGAGCGCCGTCAGGAGCAGAGAATGTCAGAGAGCGCTTGCTAAGAAAAGCAAACAATCAAAAAATCAATACGTGCTTTTAAGTATACAGAAGCACCGCGATAAAGCGGCATTTTGTAGAGGAGTCCGTGTCCTCTGTGCAAAGAGCCCCTCTGCTCACACCCCCTCCGTCAGGCAGAGAGAGTGAGAAAGATAGAGAGAAGCAAACAATCAAGCACCTTGCGGGAAGCATATCTTATATCATTGAGGAGTTTTAGTTAATATGTAATACATGCTCTGATTGGGTAGCTTCTAAGCCATCCGCCAATAGCGTCCCTTGTATGAAATCAACTGGGCAAACAAACTGAGGAAGCATGTACCATAAATTAAAAGACCCATTGTCCATGAAAGCGAACCAATGAAAAATCTGTGATATATATTTAGATGTTTTTACATTTAAAATCCGCGATAGAGTGAAGCCGCGAAAGTCGAAGCGCGATATAGCAAGGGATTACTGTAAATCGCCCTTAAGCTCAGCCTTCTGTGAAAAGACAATGGGAAAAGCACGGGGGAAAATATAAGAATTTCAGCGAATACCAAGTGGAGGCAAAGGAAAAACATACTATATTTGTTCAAATAAACCGTGATATAATCAACAAAAGGAAGTTGATCGAGTGACATAGCGTGTTGGAGAAACTTGAAAGCTCACGTTCACAAAATCGCACAGTGCCGGAAATAAAAAAAGAAGTCACATATCAAAATTAGCGTGAAAAGGCGAGTTGTAGCCCACTGTCTGAGTGTCATATGAAAGCTTATTAGGGTACAGAGAAAAAAAGGCACACAGTAGGGTAAAAGCACGAAATGTCAACTTCAATCTCGAAATTTCCACTTTAATCACGTAGTTTATTTTGTCATTAAAGTAGAACATCATAAACTTCATCTTAAAATTAATTAACCAGTTTCTCAAATCACATCGTAATTAAAGTACTGTAGCACGTTAAATGCTTTGTTTTGTATTTGATCTTCTATGTGCCCGGTGTGTGTGAATCACTACTTGCTTCTTAAACCGGCTCTATTCCTCCAACTGGACACAGAATCAATTACATTCGTGATATTACAGCTCTCTGAATAACTAAAATACTGAGATGTATACGTGATATCATTTTTATGATGATAGGAGTTAAAGCACGTTATTAAACATGGTTTCACTTTGATTAAATAATTTATTGCAGCAGTACTCGGGGCGGCTCTAGGCTTGTGGTGGTACTGGGCAGAGGAAGAATCGGTGGCTCCTTCGCCCGCCAATGTCAGTAAGGTAGCTTACGTCCGTTGCAGACACTGCATAGCCGCCTCGTGCTCAGGCCACAAGCATTTAACTTTTGCCGACATTTGTCACTGCATTTTTAGCTGTGTTGTTATTTTCTCGTTCTGTTTTATATTCAATATATATTGGTGTAGCCGCCACTGCAGTCCTTGCTTTTCTTTTCCCAAGTAACTGATCGCCACACAATCAGCTCTGTAATAGACGTTAAGCCATCTGTAAGCTTAGCGCCGATTCTTCAAAACGTTTAAAGAACATTGAAATATCTTCGTAGTACATGTTTAATTATTCTATCCTTCACGACACTCCAAGTGAAGAATAAAGATTAATCAAATGAAGTTAAAGTTTTATCTGTATAATTTAATAAACATATTTTGCTGCATTTCACCTTAAAAATGATATCGTCATCAAATGTAAAAACGCGCTTTATAAAGTGGCTCAGGTTGTGCGATATTATAACTGTAGTGCAAGTTTACAGTGGGGTGATTGTACTTATAAGTACAAACAGTTCTACAAGGTGCAATTGAGTGCATTTACAGTTCTTGGGATGAAACTGTTTCTGAACCGCGAGGTCCGTACAGGAAAGGCTTTAAAACGTTTTGCAGTGGCTGAAACAGCGTGTCCTTGAAGCTGTATACCGAGAATTCTCTTTCTGATCAGCTGCTGCTGTGATTCACACTAAGATACAGTGATATAAATACTCCGAGTGGTGCAGTGAGAGTAATATGGAAAAAGATGATCCGCTGTGGCAACTCCTAACGGGAGGAGCTGAACGAAGAAGAAGAAGAAGTGAGAGTAACAATGCTAAAGCAGTTATGGTATTTGGAATACTATGGCTGTTCCCTGGACCATTATATTGTTACAAGTTAATTACAATTAGATGCATTACACCAATAAACAATATGCGGTTAGTTTCAGTGTATTTATAAAGCCGCGTTAGGAAAAAAAGGTGTAACCACACAGGAACAGTAGCATTGCTTTGACGCTGGATGCCGCCCGTCTGCAAAACCGAGCGGAGAACTTGCGTACAACAAGGTACGAGGTACCGTGGAAATGTGTGTGGCTTTACGCCAAGTGTAGGTTTTATACATCGCGATTTGAACGTGAAAAAGTACTTACGCAACATTTCTGTGCGGATGCACCGTTTATACATGAGGCCCCAGGTCAGCACCAGACCCTGGAAATGGGAGATGTGCACCACATAAACAGCATCTCCCCCGCCCCCCGACACAGTCTGTTCCTCTCTAACTAGGTTTTGCTTGTGTGCCGTGTACCTTGATCATGTCTGCACCCCCTGTTCTGCTAGACATAGGTGGTAAAGTCTCACATCTAAACATGTCCACCTATATATTTTTATCACAGTTAACACTCCAGCTGCCTATCGTTTTCCTCAGTGGATATGCAGTTCCAAAATGTATGTGATTGGTTTTGTGGGCTGCACAAGACATGGCAACAATATTTTTGTCCTTGACTTGTTCACCAGTCTACGGTTCACACTTAGGGGCAGCAGTGGATTAATTATGCTGAATGTGACATCACTGTGGCACCAGAAATGGCTTCCCCCGTTTTCTGGTTTACGTTATCTTAGAGAACATTTACTCACAAGCCACTGCTTAATATAACTACACCACCTGTTGACAGATGGCATTACAGAGCCAATCCATACTTCCCGATGGATATCAAATTTGGTCATTGAGGAAAAAAAGCCAGGAGGGCTGTGGTTATGTGTTGATCTGTGGGCAGTAAATCAGGCCATCATCCCTGACCGTTACCCCTTGCCGGCCACTGAAGAGCTTACCACATGGCTCAAAGGTTTTTCAAGGCTACACCTTCATCTAGTTTATCTTCAGAATTTATCCTCTGCATGAAGATAGCAGGGATTTGACTGCATTCGCCACCCACATTGGATGCCATTTGACCTTTGCTCTACTCCCACTATATTGCTCTACTAGAATATCAATGTCCTGGTTGGGGTTCCTGGGGTAGTGGCTTACTTGGAAGGTATTGTAGTCCATGGCCTAGATAATGCTGTCCATGATGACCGTCTATAAGCAAAATTTTGAGCTCTTTGAATATAATAAATGTAGATAAGTGCTTCTTTTCTGCACCTGAAGTTGACCTTATTGGATTCCTCTTGTCAGCTCAAGATTTGTCACCCTTCAGTGAAATGTGTAGGCCATTTTCATGTCCCAACACCAACTTCAGCCTCACAGTTGGCCTCATTTCTTGGGATGTTCTTCAGCCACCTACCGCTATGCAGACTGACCATGAGAAGGACCTGATTCACTTACTGCTCTCTGCATGACAAGATGTATTATCACTTCAGGAACTTACAGTTATAGCCCTATAACTGTATACTGCAAATGACTGGTCATTGGAAGTATCCCCTCAACACCAGTCTTACGATTTGAAGATGAGCTTTCATGTCGGAATGAGACTTGTCTAGCACGTGGACATCGTACTGTTGTGACCAGCAGCCTCTGGTGTCAGGTTTTGGCCATAGCTCATCAGGGCCACCTCAGAACTGTAAAACTAAAGCACTGCTACAGGGACCTAGTCTGATGGCCTGGCACTGACTGAGTCTTAGAGGTGCTTGCACATAAACTGTACACCATGTTTGATAAGTGGTAAGACTGGCTCCCCACTAATGCCACCTTTGCAAGCCTTGGCCTGGCCTGATCAACCTTGGCAATACTTTTGAAGATATCTGTGGCAAATTTAAAGGTGTACCACCTCAACTGTGTTTCTTGGCAGTAGCATATGACCTCCATTCATAGTGGCCAGAGGTCAGTCCCATGGGCTCAGTCACAACAGAATCTCTCATTGGTTTCCTGGACAAACTGTTTTGTTTCCTGAAGGTTTCCAAAATGCGTTACAACAGATAATGGTCCACAGGTCACCTCTACCAAGTTCACTGAGTTTGTCCAAAACTGGAGTATAGGCCACATTTAATCACCCTTTTATCACTCCATTTTAATCAGCTTCTAAAAATGGTCACATGACTCTGGCACAGGGTTTCTCTTTTAATGAATCGCTGTCACAGACCCTGCTGCATTACAGAGCTGCTCAACATGTTACAACTGCCGTTTCCTAAGACAAACGTATGCTTGGGTGTAAGCTGGATTCCCCTTTACACAGGCTTCATCCCCCTACAGCTTTTTCACCAACCAAGTCAGTTAAATGAGCAGTGCAAAAACAGCAGGCAAAGTCTCAGCACAAGTTTAACAGGAGAAGGAGAACAATTTCAAAGTGATGGACTAGGTCAGGGTCTGTTGCCCATGTCACTCTGACAAGCTTCACGCCTTCTGGTCAGCACCCATTCAGATCAAGAGGCAGCATGGACCAACAATTTTTCAATAAACAGAGGAATCTTGGAAGGGCGCTAGTTGGCTACGCAAGATGCCAGCCTCTTCAGGGTATAAAATTGTCATCAAAGAAAACCCTAGTCCACATGACACAACTTGGATGTACCATGCTCCATTTCTTCTTCCCTAGAATAACGATCCCTCACCCATTGGAAGTGAGCCTACCAACATCTCGAACAGTCATGACTACATTCACCACCTGCCCACTTCCAAGAGTTTTTGACCTCATTTCACACCTAATTCAATAGTTGTTGTATGTGATTGTTCAGTAACGCTTTTTTCAATTATTTTAGTGTCAGTTATTGATTATTAAAGTCTGCATTGTTTGGGACATATGCCGTCTTCAGGAGAGTATTGGGCACAGTACATGTTGTTAGTTAGATACGATTAGTGAATAAACAGCATTAGCAACATACTTCCGAGGGTGTCTTTGTTTCATCCTCATGAACATTACATTACCTTCCTTAATGTCTAAAACATCAGAGATTCTATATTTCACTACATATTTACTGCATTCAATTATTTTGTTCCAAATAATTACACAAAGTGAAACAGCTTTTGACAACATTTTTTCATAATGTCACAAAGTAGTAGGCTAACTAACCAGGTGTGAGTGTGAACACAACATACATGAATGTGAAGAAAACTGTTGCCTGTTCAGGACAACCATCCTCTTACCCAATAATAATGGGATGAAATGAGCTCTGGTCTGGACCTAGTATGTAAAACTACATTAAGAAGGTTTAAGGAAAAATATTAAAAGGTTAATTATATACAGAAAACAAAAAAAGAATAAAATATGTTTAGAGACAATGTTTTGGCTGTAGAGACATCAGATAAATGCTAATGTCCTTTTATTAACCAATTGAAAGGTTTGTAAAAATGAATGAGAAAATAAACTCATTGTATTCATGCCTCCAAATCTGTGAACTCAACCTCAACATCTGAAATTTTAATTCTTCATGCAGTCATTACCATATTCTGACCCAATTAAACTCACTAGTTTAAATAATTCAAGCTGGCATTTCATAATAGTGACCCTGTAAGGTTCTCTTAAACTGAAATACCAATACAAAGTGTAACTTCAGACCTTCTTGGTGATGTTATGACAATGAATGCTTAACAAAGATTTACTATTTAAGGACTATTTAATTGGCAGAAGGCTTCATTATTATACTTAGTAAATAGAACTATTAACATTTTATTAAAAATTTGGCTTCATATGCATTGATTGTTCCCTAAGAGAAAGCAAACTGCAGTAATTGTACTTTGTAAACAAATGACAAAAAATATATTAAGCCCAAGTTATTTTGCTTTACAAGTTCAAAATGGACATGTATTCTGGATTTAATTCACTTCACATTGTGGTATCAGTGAATTTCAGTATTTAATTCATAAGAGTATTCCTTTGATTAGCCTACCACTGGTTAAATTTAAAATTGCTTTAAATTGCCTTACCCTGTATTGCTGATTTTCATAATAATTACCAAATTTGTGTCTCCTTTGTCTCTCATTTTGTTTAATTCATATATTTATTCTGAATTCATGTTTAAGAAACATCATAATTTTCCTCTTTTGGTTTGACCACAATTCTATTTAAATGTATACACTTAGACAAATCACATAATGTATACTAAAATTTATGAAGTAAGAAATACAGTAACTAGTGTTTCTTTGGCAAATGCATTTATCCAAAGTGACTAATCAATCACACATGCACTGAAGAAATTATTCCAGAAAGACAGTTCATACTGTAGTTTCACTGTTTGCAGGTTAAAAGTTACCATTTAGACAATGTCCAAAACTGTCAAATATATTACTGGAGACAAGATTCTGGAGGCATAGGAGAGCAACTACTTTGAATGAAGATGAAACTGGACACATTTGTAATACTGCTTTTTTTTCTTGTTTAATTAGTGGTGCCATGCTTTAATAATTGTAGGTGTATGGGGAAGGCTTTAACCTTTTCAACTGAAAGCCTGAAGGCATGAACAGGACTACAGTGTATTCTTGAAACCTGAAAGACTGTTTCTGTTGTCAGTCTGTTTGCAGCTTCACATAGTTTGAGATACCCCTGGGAATTAAACCTGACTTCACAATATTACTAATGGTCTTGTGTTTTGGGAATCTCTCTGCCCTGCTAACGGACAGTAGGCCAAGTGTGTGCCCCTAATTTGGGTGAGAAGGAAGTAGAGAGATTTGCCGCCTTCCATTACAGTTTTTCCAAAAACAGTTTTCCCAGTTTTTACTTTTAGTTCAGTTGGTGCTTTGTTGCAAAATGGTGTTCGATTCATGTGCTGCCTTTGTGACACTAAGTTGAGCCACAGACATTTAAATGGAGGATTCTGTCAGCTTAGCTGCTGGACACTTGCAACGGAGCATGGTCATTGGAAAGAAATCTTATTTTCCAAATAAGTATTCATAATATTTAAGAAGGAACTGGGCCATCTTGGAAATGTCATCTAGGGTTGCATGAAGACTGCATGAACACACCCAGGTTGTATTATTCTTTGTAGTGATTATACTGAATTTGCTACTATTGGCTATATGCAATAAATATATAATTTTAGAATAAAACCTTGAAGTCTGCCTCTCTCTGTTTGATTGCTATGATTGTTCATTCTTTGTCTAAACTGGGTTGAAGTGAAAGAATCAGAAAAAACACAGTCGGTCATGTAGGCAGTAGTCCCTAGGTTGAACACACTGGGCACAATATGGACACCGAGTAAGGATAAGAGGCTACAGATAAAACTTGTATAGCTGTTTTAGTAATAAGTTTGAAGTGTGCCACTGTGATCTGTGAGGTTTATTTCAAGCGCAATATTCAAACATTATTTTACAGCTCAAACCACAGAAATGCTCTGACAGAGAGAACCTGATAGAAAGATCAGATGACAACTGTAAGATGGCACAAGCAGGTAAGTTGCTCTATCTGGTCCATAGCCAAAAGCCCCTGTCTGCTATTTCACATAATTGGCCCTTTTTGGTCCACTGCCAAGGAGCCCCCCTCTGCTATTTCCAGCTTTCTCTGTGAACAAATTCCATAAGCAGGAATTTTGGTTAATTGAGGCAGGCATGACCCATTACTTTCAGGCCCAGGCCATGAGTGAATAGGATAAGTGTAAAAAAGTACTATATTGGTCTAAGAAGAGCACAACTCAGATGGCAGTTGCCCGTATCTGGCAAGACCCATAAATAATGAGTATATAAAATGAAGAGAAACCATTGAGAAGCCATCTCCATGCTGCTGAACACTCTCCAGATCGGGCACGTATAGTTGTCATTTGTCCTTCAATGAAGAACTGGATGACACTTTATGTATAAATACTATATTTTTGGGAATGAATGTTATCTTCATATAACTCTTTGTACCATATTTCTCTCGTCTGATTATTTCCTCCATGGTTACAAAACAGATGGGTATGGCTCGAGCCTATTTCTGTATCAAGAAAGAACATAATGCCAGGTAGTGAGCACCCCCCTTCTGGATACACTAATTTTGACATTTCTTATTATCCCCCATTGAAAAAACCTCTTCTTCTTTTGGCAGCTCCCGTCAGGGATGTAAAGTATTTAAACTCATCCACCTTCCCAAACTCTACTCCTTACATCGTCGCCCTTCCACTGACCTCCCCTTTCATTTACACACGTATTCTGTCTTGTTCCTACTGAACTTCATTCCTCTCTTTCCTAGAGCGTATCTCCACCTCTCCCGGGTCTCCTCAACCTGCTCCCTACTATTGCTTCAAATCACAATGTCACCAGCATAGTCCACAGGGACTCCTGTCTAATCTCATCTGTCAACCTGTTCATCACCATTACAAATAAGAAAGTGCTCAGAAGCAATCCCTGATGTTATCCCACCTCAACCTTGAATACATCCATCACTCCTACCGCAGACCTCACCACAGTCACACTTCCCTCGTACATATCCTGTACAACTCTTACATACTTCTCTGCCACTCCTGACTTCCTCATACAATACCACAAGTCCTCTCGAGGCACCCTGTCATATTCTTCTCCAGGTCCACAAAGACACAATGCAACTCCTTCTGTCCTTCTCTATACTTCTCCATCAACACCCTCAGAGCAAACATCGCATCTGTGATGCTCTTTCTTGGCATGAAACCATCCTGCTGTTCACTAATCATCACCTCACTTCTTAACCTAGCTTCCACTACTCTTTCCCATAACTTCATGCTGTGGCTCATCAATTTTATCCCCCTGTAGTTAAAACAGTCCTGCACAAACCCCTTATTCTTAAATATTCTTCCCCACTCCTCAGGCATTGCCTTACTTTCCAAGATTCCATTAAAAAATCTGGTTAAAAATTCAACTGCCATCTCTCCTAGACACCTCCATGCTTCCACAGGTATGTTATCTGGACCAACGGCTTTTCCATTCTTCATCCTCTTCATCTGTCCTTAACTCCTCCCTGCTAATCCACTGTACTTCCCGATTCACTATCTCCACATCATCCAACCTCTTCTCTCTCTCGTTTTCTTCATTCATCAGCCTCCCAAAGTACTCTTTCCATCTGCTCAATACACTCTCTTCGCTTACCCTAACCTGCTGCACATCTTTCCCAGCTCGGTCCCATTGACTAGCCAATCGGTACAGGTTTCTCCCTCCTTAGTGTCCAACCTCTCATACAACTCATTATATGCCTTTTCTTTAGCCATCGCCACCTCTCTCTTCACCTTGCATCTTATCTCCATGTACTCTTGTCTACTTTCTGCATCTCTCTGACTAGCCCACTTCTTTGCCATCCTCTTCCTCTGTATACTTCCTTGTACTTTACCATTCCACCACCAGCTTTCCTTTTCCTCCTTCCTCTGTCCAGATGTCACACCAAGCACCCATTTTGCCATCACCCCATACTACATCTGCTGTAGTTTCCCAACTGTCTGGTAACTTTTCACTGCCACCCAGAGCCTGTCTCACCTCCTCCCTAAACTCAACCTTGTAGTCTTCCTTTTTCAATTTCCATCATTTGATCCTTGGCTCTGCCCCCACTCTCTTCCTCTTTTTGATCTCCAACATCATCCTACAGACCACCATCCTAAGCTGCTTAACTACACTTTCCCCTGCCACCACTTTGCATTCTTCAATCTCCTTCAGATCAACTCTTCTGTATAGGATGTAATCTACCTGTGCATCTTCCTCCACTCTTGTACGTCACCCTATGTTTCTCCCTCTTCTTAAAACACATATTCACCACAGCCATGTCCATCCTTTTGGCAATATCCACTATCCTCTGACCTTCTTCATTCCTCTCCTTGACACCATACCTACCCATCACCTCCTCATCTCCTCTGTTCCCTTCACCAACATGCCCACTGAAATCCGCTCCAATCACCACTTTTTGTCCCTTGGGTACACTGTTCATCACTTCATCCAACTCACTCCAAAAATCTTCTCTCTCACCCATTGCACACCCAACTTGCGGTGCATATGCACTAACAACATTCATCATCACACCTTCAATTTCCAGATTCATATTCATTACTCTGCCCGACACTCTTTTCACCTCCAAAACACTCTTGACATACTGTTCCTTCAGAATAACTCCTACCCCATTTCTCCTCCCATCCACACCATGATAAAACAATTTGAATCCACCTCCAATCCACCTGGCCTTACTCCCCTTCCATTTAGTCTCTTGCACGCACAATATATCAACCTTCCTTCTCTCCAACATATCTGCTGTCTCCCCTTACCAGTCATACCCTATGCTCAGTTCCACTCTCTTTACTTTCCTCCTGCCTCTGGACATGTCTCCCCCCTCTTCTTCTCCTTCGGCCAACAGTAGCCCAATTTCCACCAGCACCCTGTTGGCTAAAAGTACTGGTGGGGGTTGTTAACCTGGGGCTCGACCGATCCGGTATGGAAATTTGTATTGTTGTCCGCATATTGATTTGGCTGTAAAAAATGAAACTGGCAAAACAATAAGGGCAAAGCATGGGGATTAAGGTTTTTAATGTTTGATCTTATTTTTAAATATGAAAAAATAAATGTAAAGCAATGTGCTTTACAAAAGTCTTTTCCATGAAAACTGAAAAAACATTTTTTATCAGTATTTAGTACCAAGTGTCGGTTTAATTAAGTTTTCATAATGCATCACTGTTAAAAATTCACTGTTAAAACAGCTTTCCCAAAAAATAATACCATTTACTTACTTTCTCATCATGGTCCAGAAATTTAAGGGATCCATATATATTATAACCCTCCTAATTTAAATCTTATGGCATTATCTTATATGATGGATGATTTTACCATGCATCTCAACAAACATTCTACACAGTGGATAAAGTAAAGAACAGAATGCAACAAAAATATTTTCTAAAAATGCAGACAATAGAGTAACTCTCAGGGATTCAGAGGACAGAATTAATACTTTTCAACATGGGACACAATTTTACAGTTCTGTTCAAGGAATAACAACTCTGTGTTTTAATGCATTTAAAATGACAAAACACCTTCAGCCATACAAGAGACATCTTCCTTTTTTTAATCAATTTATTTGGATGCATAACATTATAAGAGCGCACAACTCAATCCGTTGCGATGGGCTGGGGTCCTGCCTGGGGATTGTTTCCTGCCTTGCTCCCTGGGTTGGCTGGGATTGGCTCCAGCAGACCCCCGTGACCCTGTAGTAAGGATATAGCGGGTTGGATAATGGATAGATGGATGGACAACTCAATCCAACAAATCGAAATTACCCAGCATGTACAACAGTAGGCTTCAAAAAAGCAATCCATGAAACTCATTCAATCACCACTTAAACGACTAACATTTTCCATTGTCACTTCAAGTAAACAGCAACGAAGAACAAATGTTTAGCATACAGGGAAGTCTGAGGTTGATTCTCAATAGCAATAAAACATTTCAGAAAGTGGACAGAAATGGCATTTTTCTGCAGGTGAAACCATGCATTAATCCTAAGCCAAATGTTTGGTGTTGGCAAAGAAAGTGGACCAGTCTCCACAGTGCTTCTAAGCTGTGCTGAAGGCAAAGCAATCTATAGAAAAAGAGATCTGCATACAGCACCTACAGTGTATCACAAAAATAAGACAGACTTAACTTTTCATTATATTTTGCTTTCCTGGCTGCTACAAGTGAATTAAATAGCTGTGTTCTTTTTAATTTGTTACAAATTATTGCACAGGTAGTTTCGGCAGATAGGTGATGGCAAAGTCTGTTTAAAGTGCCTGCACTGACCTCAGGAACTGAGATGGAGATGACGTCTCCTGCTAGAGAATAAGAACTGTTGAGGATATGGCTGTCCATAATTTTGGTATGAGGTACGCCTTGTTTTACATATTTAGAGAAATTTCAGAAGGATACTCTAGCTTGACTTTTTGATGTGATCTGGTTATTAATGTCAAAAACGTAAACTGTTAAAAATAAAATGCCTTTTCAATGTTCAGTGGAGTTCTAGAGGGATAACGGAGCAATTGAGCCATTACCATCAGCAACCACATGCACTATACTTGTGCCAGATCCAGCTTCTTCTTTGAAGCTGACTGTTTCCCTAAAATGACTGATATCTGCTTTTCCATACACTGGTAATGACTGGTTCTACCACAAACATGTCAGTGCTATAGACACTCATTGGGCCAGAAGTTATTCTTGAACACGAACACACTAAAATGTTTGTAGGAGGTGTGTGTGATATTGGCAAAAAACTAAATCAATATTTTCTGGGACTTTGACGATAATTAGATGATATTTTGCAAACTTTAAAAACTTTGTTTATAAAAGTCTTACTGATCTAGCTTGGTTTTGTTAATATGAGATTAACTGTAGGTTACTAATGAGATTAATGGAAACAACAGTTAAGGAAATCAGGTCTTATTTAGTTACTTAAAACTGAAGTAAAATAACACAAAAACATCTCAAAGTATTACCGAGATCAAACAGTGCAAGTATGAATAAACCATTTTAAAACAGCTTACAGGATTTACACAATTTTAATTCTTTTCATTTTTATTACTATTTAATTTAATATTGTTTCTTTGTATCAGTATATTGCTGCTGGATTATGTGAATTTCCCCTTGGGATTAATAAAGTATCTATCTATCTATCAAGAAATTGCACCAAGACCAACAAAACTAATATATTGAGAGCATTTTAAAATGGACATGCTTAATGTAAACAATATATGAATCCAAAGGGAATAAATTACTAATCATAGTTGAACTTTAAGGTATGAACATTGCAGTCTGGATAAAAAACTGCTATACTATAAGGTGAATTGTATAGCATACAAGCAAGAACAAACACGCAATATACTGTACTATAGTGTAAAAAAAAAAAAAAAGTTCTGTCAAATACTTCACAGGATAATAACCTATAGCATTTGTAAACAACTTCTGTCACATAGTGCAAAAATATACAAAAAATTCCCCAAACCTATATTTGTAAACAAATTACTAACTTCAAGTTCTGTCCGATATTGCACAAAGAAAAAGAAAAAATAAAGCAATTGTCAGATTCTGCTGAGGAAACTAAGTTGAGTGACAGAAATACCAGTCTGTTCAGAGCATCTGGCTTCAGAGCAGCATGAACATGCTAAAACATTTCCTCCTGTGCTGAAAACCCTCTCAGCAGGACTGTTTGATGCAGGGATGCACAGATACTCTTTTGCAAGACTCTGCAATTTGTGGAAATTAACTTCTTGTGTTTTCCATCACCCAAGTTTATTTAAATTCCTGTCCACCTCAGGTATCATTAAGTAGCTACTGATCTCTTTTTCAATGGCAGTGTGCAGAGACTCGCATTCTCTGAATTATTTTTTTATTTATTGATTTATTTTTTTAAATAGCTGCCTAAAGACTTTTCCTCACGCCCTTGTGTTATCACCTGCTTCACCTTCTGCCACAGGGCGAGCTGAAGCAGTTGAGGGGCCTGAGGTAGGGCTGTCTTCCTCAATCGCTACAGCCATGAGTTCTGTCATAGCTGCTCTTGTAATGGCTTCAATCCTGTCATTATTGTAGCAGTTTTTTGTTTAAATGAACTGTTAATGTGTCATTACAGCTTGTGGGCTTTGAAGCAGGTTAACACCTAAGTGTTAAACAGATGACAGCTGAAAGAAACTCATTCTAAAATGTAAAACTACTTAATATTTTGGAGCTTATGTAGCATTTTATGAACAGATCATTTCGGGAGGAAAAAGAAGAAATGCTCTGGCAGACTGAGTAAACCCCCTTGCAGCAGCAAACAGGATGGGATGGGACAACAAAATCCGAGCCACCCACATCCAAGTATGCAACACAGATAATGTTACATGGGCAGGTCTGAAATCCTAACCCCACCTGTGTATGTGCATGCCCCTCTGAGCTCTGCACATTGCTCCCCTGAGCTCAATCTCTGCGTCATCCTGTCACCTGCAGTGTGGACCTTCACCTATGCGCTCGCTTTTAGGTTACATGAGACAGTGAGTGTGTGGACTCTTAAGTCATGTTTTGAGTGTTTTTTGCAAAGTGACCGACATACTCAATAATTTCAGCTTGCACATTGTTAAAACAACAATTAAGATATTATCGTATATGATACATATTGCACACTCTTAGTAGATTGTTGTAAATAAAAAACAGGAAATGCTGCCACTGAAAGAGCTCTATGCACTGGTTTTCTTCCAAAGAATCCACCCAAATTTCCCTCAGTCTGTGCACTTTAAAAATTCAGGGTTGCAGAGTCCTATTTCTACTCAAGTATTAGAAAAATACCTAAAATACTGTGGAAATACAGAGAGAGCAAAAGAAAGCAAACAAAAAACATGACGCTGAGTGAAAATAGACAGGTCAAATTGCTGTTACCAATTTAAAAGCTCAGTACCTGAAATTTAATAATTTATATTTCTTGCTATCACTTTAATTATTAAATCACTACACAGCAAAATAGCAGCAGGTAGTGTTTGGAGAAACATTGGTGGTGAATTGTTGGGTGCTATTTGTAGCTCTGCTGGAGTGGTGTCAGGGTTGTTAAGCACATTCACTGTTTTTGGATGTACAGGGGACTGGAAATTACATCTCCTAAGGATCTTCTCTAATAAATGGTTTAACAGCAGTTCTTTTTGCCTTCATTTAACATTCCAGCCTGATGAGCATCAACAACTTTTTCTGAGTTCCTCAGAAATCTCCTTAGTTCGTGCCATGATACACTTCCACAAACATGTGTTGTGAAGAGCAGACTTTGAGAGATCCCTGTTCTTTAAATAACACAGGGTGCCCACTCACACCTGATTGTCATCCCATTGATTGAAAACACCTGACTCTAATTTCAACTTCAAACTAACTGCTAATCCTAGAGGATTACACACTTTTGCCACTCACAAATATGTAATATTAGATCATTTTCCTCAATAAATAAATGACCAAGTATAATATTTTAGTGTCATTTGTTTAACTGCTTTTTTTTTATCTACTTTTAAGACTTGAGTGAAAATCTGATGAGGTTTTAGGTCATATTTATGCAGAAATATTTCTGTCAATTCTTGGCTTGGCCCTTTTTCACAATCATGAAAATCACAAGAAAAAGGTTGCAAATGTCAAACATTGGAGTTAATTCAAGTGTAATACTCATTACGGTATTAGATATCCTTGCATTCATGAACCCCAGTGTAAACTTGAAGGATTAGTCATCCTATATGCTGCTGACAGTGCCATCCATCTAAACTACCCAGCAAGACCCTATCTGTATGACACAGGCTATCTTCAATGCCACCTAACAGTGTTGAGAAATACTACAGCATTTTATCTACTCTCCCACCACCTTATTATTTTGCTGTCAATGCAATACTTTTCCACAACTGACTTATCACCTCTTGCATGATATTTGCCTGAATTGGCAATTGGAAGCACTCCCTAATTACCATGGTGGTGTCTGTTTTTTTTTAAAAACCATATACCCTGCTGGGATTGTACCATATCATATCTTCACATGATAACCCCTTGTCACAGTCCTTCTCACTCATTTTTCCCCTATCGGAGACAGAACAGCTTAATGAGTGGGACCTGAAGAAATCTT
The DNA here is from genome assembly GCF_016835505.1 of Polypterus senegalus. NCBI lineage: Eukaryota > Metazoa > Chordata > Cladistia > Polypteriformes > Polypteridae > Polypterus > Polypterus senegalus. The sequence goes on from NC_053156.1 coordinate 173,826,097, forward strand.
TTCAAGGTGGTATGTTTAAACTTGCATATAAAAACAGTTCAGAAAAAGAAAAACTGTTTTATAGCAACAGCTTGTTTTGTAATAATCCACAAAATGACCATGTAAAGCAAAGAATTAGACTTTAACAGTCACCTTAAAAAGAACACCAGCAGAAGTCCAACAAGCATTTCTTCTATTTTACAATCTTTATTTGTAAAGACAACACTATTCCTTTGATCACTACCAACAACTTCTGCTTTCTTTTTAACATTCTGATGTTTCACTTTTTCTAGTTTGAATAAGAAGTCATTTGCCGTAAAAGCTCGGAAAGATTGTATTTAATAGGATTGTTTTCAAGTAAAAGAGTCACCTGAATATGAACATCAGCAGATGTCCAACAATAATTTAATCTTTCTCACAATCTTCACTTGTAATCCTCTGCCTTTAGCCAAAAACATACAAACATAAAATTACTAAAAGAAAAGAATGGGAGAAACTTGGCAGGAGCCAATCACACTAAATTCCAAAATTTCTAAAGCATTAGAATGATTATGCTATGTTAAAATAAATTTCCTTTAGCTTTGACAGATTTGGGCATTATATTATATAATAAGATCATTGAGTGTATGTGCCCAAAATCAGTTACATTTTACCTGGACATTTCAAAAAGGCATATATCTTCACATCATGGTATATACTCTGCAGAATAGTCATTAATAGATCCTCTAAGGTAAACCGAACACAAAATTAGCTACAGTTTTATAAAAGGTATTTAAAACCACACTCTGAATTTAACTGGAAGAAAATACCAGATTTAAAAATTCAAGTTCTGGTTTATTTTAATTTGCCAAAAGTTCAAAAGGATTCTTACCCGTTTTGTTTCTCACAAACCTACTCTATGTACTTGGGTTTTATTGAAAACGGTGTAACACATACAGCAGGGCAAGACTTAAAAGCAAACGTCAGATCGAGTCATGCAGCTTTCAGTACATTTGCGTAACATGCCAAATCATCACTAAGTAATATCTTTAAATTATTTAAAGATGCATCTAAACAGATACCTTAAATGGCATGGAGGTACTGTATCTTTAAATTATAGGATGTTTGGAAATTGTTAAGATACCTTTTACTTCCTTGTGTATATAGATGTAGTGAAAGAATTTAAAGACATATTTAAATCAAATACAGATATCAATGACAATTTTGCTTGGCATATTTTCTTTAAAACTTTTACTGACAAATCTATTACATTTTTAAGCAAAAACGACACATTTTATAATATTCGTATTCAACAGTATCTTTAAATGATTTACAGATATCTTCACATTATTAAAAGACGTCTCCAATTTAAAGATATTATGACATATTTAATGATATTTTAGACATTTTTAAATATTACATACGGTAATTTCAAAATGTCTTTAATGATAATCCGTCTTACCATACACCCAAAGATTTTAACCGCGGTTATGACTTCGCCTGGATTGCTTTTCTTCGTTAATTATTAAAAACATACCGTTATATTAAAGATTGCTTGACATCATCGGAATACTTGTTGCTTTTTTAATTTGTCCGTCAGTATATTTCCAAACTACTTCCGCATGATTTTGTTGTATTTGTTCGATTCACCTGTAGTATCTTTCAAAGACAAGTAGCAGACTTAAATGTAACATGTTTTGTAGGCTTGGGCACTAGTGAATTTAAATAGCTGCGTACTTTACCAGTTCGTACGAAACATTACAAAGTTTGGGCAGATAACTGATGAGAAACTCCGCTTTAGTCACTGCACTGTCCTCGCGGGTTGGTGCCGTGGGGGCCGATGTGGAGATGGCGTCTTTCGCTGGAGACCGCCGATGATATGACTGTCCATGAGTTTGTTATGAGATAAGGCAGATTTTTTATATGTGTGAGCAACTTCCGAAGCATTCCATGGCGAAACAGTTTTAAATCAAACTGGTTAATAATTTGGAAAACAGTCACCTTTAAATACAGGGCGGTGTTCCCGTGGCATAGAGACGCTGAGAGAAATCCATTCCCTCGTGCTTCTGCCATTGCAAGTGGATATTATTGAACGCATTTGCTGCACTGGCCGTAGCCAACTTTTTCTTTCAGAACAGATTGGATGCGTCAAAATATTTTTTATCTTTCATCCCTGCCATACATCATTGCCGAGAGCGTTTCATCCAAACTATGACGGTATTGGGTCAACCAACCGAGTGCGAGTGGAAATGTGAGTAACAGACTGTGTTCAGGGTTGGTTTCAACTTTTTACTCATGATCGCTGGAATGGGCTCTGACCCCTGTCAATCTAAACTTTCATTCAAAAAGTCTAAGAAAAAGTAATCTGGCTATTATAAATTATAAAAAGAAAATTCGAAGCATTGCGTTTTGGCTGTTAAGCGCTAGTCAGTTATACTTTTGCACGTGCACGCTAAAACAGTCTTTAAGGACCTCCCTGAACTGAACTTATACTCATCGATGCACATGTGTGAAGTACCTCAGCATTTATCTGACAGTATTAATTCTGCACGATGCCAAAGTACTGCACTATAGTGAAACTCCGGCCCTCCCGGACAAACACGCAATGGATTCTCACTTGTTATAATGCTCTTTCAGGCAGCAGAATTCAAGCGCGCCTTGGCACGTTTGCCGTTTTAATAAATGAATTCACCAAAAGCTGGCACCAAACATGCTAATTTGCCTAATGGAATGGACGCTCATATTGACGATTCATCCCCGGGCTGATGCAACTTGCCAGTGCCGTTTCAATATTGTCACCTATTGTCCCTATAAAGAGCACTGAAATGAATATCTCAGACTGGCATCGCGACTCTTATTTTGTAATCCGCATTTACTTAACATGAGCTTGTTAAATTTGGACGGCGTTGCTGACGTCATGATGACTCATGTATAAAATATTTCCAAAGTGCTGTTTCATCACCTGCAGATCAGTAGATTTCAGATATCAAACAGCACTGTCAATACTATAAACATGGCTGCAAAAGGATTGGAATTTTATTTGGAGAAAATTACAGACAAAGGTACAGTAATTAATTTATTTTGTAAATAGTGACAAAAAATATTGTGAGCTAATTTTATTTTTGTGTTAAAGTTATGAAATAGTCAATTAGCTTTACATCATGGTAACACTGAAATACTGTTTTAATTCATTGGGAGTGTTTTTGAATAGTCCACCACTAATTAAGCTAGTATATGCTTGAGCTTGATGCCCCTTATTCCAATGTTAAACCTATGTGTTTTTACTGATTTTCGTTATTGTAACTACAATTGTGAAAGATGAAACACATCAACCCAATCTCCTCCTCTTGCATCATTTTATTCACTTATTTTTGAATTCATATTCATCATGCTATAGCATGTTTTTCCTATTCTGATTTGACTTTACGATGTTTAAGTGCAACTTGAAACAGATTATATATACACCAAGATTTGTTTATATACCAATGCTTTTCTCCAAATTGATTAATAAATCACATTAGTATTGAACAAATAATTACAAAGTTACAGTTTACAATCTTAAGTGTTTGCAGGGTAGACTGACTTGCTGTTTTTTTTTAAAGTCCAAAGATTTCTTAAATATCTTACTGGAATGGAGATCCTGGACCTATTCACATTCCACTCCTTTGGATGAATGAAGATTAAACTGGACATTTTTGTAACTTTTTTTTTAATTAAATTACTGATGAAGTTTAATTAGTAATGTCATGATTACAATCCATATATACATGTAATTTGATGTTACATATTTGTAAGTATTAAGTTGAGTTCATACCTACAAGTTTACAACTGCCAGTGGTCCAAATAGTAAGATTCAATAAAAGTTGTTTGTTTATAAGGTTGATGCAGGGTAAAAACCATGTAGCACAGAGGACGTAAAATTAAACTGACATCATCTGTATGCCCCTGAAAACATTGCTACATTATTTTCCAAAGACAACTGGGTGGGTATCTTTAGAAAAAATGTTGCATACATCCTAAACATAAAGAGGTGCAGTGCAGAAAATGTCAATAGTACACTTGATTTGAATTATTTGATTTTAGAGTGTATACCACAGAGATGTTACACAATGAATTATACAAAGAAATAATAAAAAAACATTCATATTAAAACCACTGAAACAAAATGCATAATTTGCTTAGTTCAGTTTTATAGTGGTGGATATAAAAAAAAAAAAAAAAGGTTGCACATATGAAACATTGTACTTATGGTTTGCCTTTTTTTTCTTCCAGAATGTCTTTGCACTTGGGAACACTACAATGTAAAAGATATTTCATCCCTGGGTTTACCCGAGGAACTGCAAAGTCCCATTTATGACACTTCAGAGACTATGGAAATGCTGTCCACCGTGGATTATTTTTTCCAGGAAGTTGTTGGAGTCCCAGATGATTTAACTGCCTCCAAGTTCAAAAATACCTCCAAAATCAAGAAGGGCACAACAACAAAGAAAAGGCCTAGCTTTATTGCTAAAAGAGCGAAGTGTGGGGATGCAGCAGCCCTCAGACTTTTTAAAAAAATGTGTGCGGGAAAGGTGTAAAAATGCTTTTAAGATTGTTTTATTTATTAGTAAATTAACCAGATTTTGAAAAGAACCTTGTTTTTGTTTATTTTTTTTAAACACATATTTGCTATTGTACAGAATGGGAGAATTCAATTTTCACAACCATAGGCATTTGAAATTTTCACTTTATATACACATATACAGTGCATCCGGAATGTATTCACAGCACATCACTTTTTACACATTTTGTTATGTTACAGCCTTATTCCAAAATGGATTAAATTAATTTTTTTCCCTCAGAATTCTACACACACCACCCCATAATGACAACGTGAAAAAAGTTTACTTGAGATTTTTCAAATTTATTAAAAATAAAAAAAACGGAGAAAGCACATAAGTATTCACAGCCTTTGCCATGAAGCTCAAAATTGAGCTCAGGTGCATCCTGTTTCCCCTGATCATCCTTGAGATGTTTTTGTAGCTTCATTGGAGTCCACCTGTGGTAAATTAACTTGATTGGACATGATTTGGAAAGGCACACACCTGTCTATATAAGGTCCCACAATTGAAAGTTCATGTCAGAGCACAAACCAAGCATGAAGTCAAAGGAATTGTCTGTAGACCTCCAAGACAGGATTGTCTCGAGGCACAAATCTGGGGAAGGTTACAGAAAACTTTCTGCTGCTTTGAAGGTTCTTAATGAGCACAGTGGCCTCCATCATCCGTAAGTGCAAGAAGGTTGAAACCACCAGGACTCTTCCTAGAGCTGGCAGGCCATCTAAATTTAGCGATCGGGGGAGAAGGGCCTTAGTCAGGGAGGTGACCAAGAACCCGATGGTCACTCTGTCAGAGCTCCAGAGGTCCTCTGTGGAGAGAGGAGAACCTTCCAGAAGGACAACCATCTCTGCAGCAATCCACCAATCAGGCCTGTATGATAGAGTGGCCAGATGGAAGCCACTCCTTAGTAAAAGGCACATGGCAGCCCGCCTGGAGTTTGCCAAAAGGCACCTAAAGGACTCTCAGACCATGAGAAACAAAATTCTCTGGTCTGATGAGACAAAGATTGAACTCTTTGGTGTGAATGCCAGGCGTCACGTTTGGAGGAAACCAGGCACCGCTCATCACCAGGCCAATACCATCCCTACAGTGAAGCATGGTGGTGGCAGCATCATGCTGTAGGGATGTTTTTGAGCGGCAGGAACTGGGAGACTAGTCAGGATAAAGGGAAAGATGACTGCAGCAATGTACAGAGACATCCTGGATGAAAACCTGCTCCAGAGCGCTCTTGACCTCAGACTGGGGTGACGGTTCATCTTTTAGCAGGACAACGACCCCAAGCACACAGCCAAGATATCAAAGGAGTGGCTTCGGGACAACTCTGTGAATGTCCTTTAGTGGCCCAGACAGAGCCCAGACTTGAATCCGATTGAACATCTCTGGAGAGATCTTAAAATGGCTGTGCACCAACGCTTCCCATCCAACCTGATGGAGCTTGAGAGGTGATGCAAAGAGGAATGGGCGAAACTGGCCAAGGATAGGTGTGCCAAGCTTGTGGCATCATCTTCAAAAAGACTTGAGGCTGCAATTGCTGCCAAAGGTGCATTGACAAAGTATTGAGCAAAGGTTGTGAATACTTATGTACATGTGATTTCTCAGTTTTTTTATTTTTAATAAATTTGCAAAAACCTCAAGCAAACTTTTTTCACGTTGTCATTATGGGGTGTTGTGTGTAGAATTTTGAGGAAAAAAAAATTATTTAATCCATTTTGGAATAAGGCTGTAACATAACAAAATGTGGAAAAAGTGATGCACTGTGTGTAATTATATATATATATATATATATATATATATATATATATATATATATTCCCAGAAAATTGTTGTAATTACAAATGTTTTGGTATACACATTTATTTCATTTATGTGCATTGGAACAACACAAAAAAGCCAAAAAAAGCCAAATCTGACATGTCACACAGAACTCCAAAAATGGGCCGAACAAAATTATTGGCACCTTTTCAAACTTGTGGGTAAATCGTTTTATTTCAAGCATATGATATTTGAACTCACCTGTGGCAAGAAACAGGTGCTGGTAACATACTGTAGCAATCACACCTGAAGCCAGTTAAAATGGAGAAAGGTTGACTCAACCTTACTGTTGTGTGTCTGAGTGTGCCACACTAAGCATGGAGAACAGAAAGGAGCAGAGAATTGTCTGAGGACTTGAGAACAAAAATTTTGGAAAAATATCAACAACCAAGGCTACAACTCTTATCTCCAGAGATCTTCATGTCCCTTTATCCACTGTGCGCAACATAATCAAGAAGTTCACAATACATGGCACTGTAGCTAATCTCCCTGGACGTGGACGGAAGAGAAAAATTGATAAAAGACTGTAACAAAGGATAGTCCAAATGGTGGATAAACAGCCCCAATCAACTTCAAAACATATTCAAACTGTTCTGCAGACTCAGGGTGCAAAAGTGTCAGCTCAAACTATCCGTCGAAATCTGAACAAAATGAAACACTATGGCAGAAGAGCCAGGAGGACCCCACTGCTGACACACAAACATAAAAAAGCCAAACTTGAGTTTGCTAAAATGTACTTGAGGAAGCCAAAATCCTTATGGGCAAACGTCCTGTGGACAGATGAGACCAAGGTAGAGCTTTTTGGTAAAGCTCAACATTCTACTGTTTACAGAAAAAGGAATGAGGCCTACGAAGAACACAATACCTACAGTCAAACATGGTGCAGGTTCTAAGATGTTTTGGGGATGTTTTGCTGCCTCTGGCACTGGATGCCTTGTCTGTGTGCAAGGCATCATGAAATCTGAAGACTACCAAAAGATACTGGGACGCAATGTAGGGCCCAGTGGCAGAAAACTGGGACTGCGTCAGAGGTCATGGGTGTTCCAGCAGGACAATGACCCCAAACATACCTCTACAAGCACCCAGAAATGGTGGAAGACAAAGCGCTGGAGAGTTCTGAAGTGGCCAGCAACGAGTCCGGATCTAAATCCGATTGAACACTTATGGAGAGATCTCAAAATTGCTGTTGGGAGAAGGCACCCTTCAAATCTGAGAGACCTTGAGCAGTTTGCAAAAGAAGAGTGGTTGGAAATTCCAGTTGAGAGGTGTAACAAGCTTGTTGATGGTTATATGAAGAGCTTGATTTCAGTTATTTTTTTCCAAAGGGCATGCAACCAAATATTAAGTTGAGGGGGCCAATAATTTTGTCTAGCCCGGTTTTTGAGTTGTGTGTGAAATTATGTCAGATTTGGCTTTTTTTCTCTGTTTTTATGTGTTGTTCCAATGCACATAAAGGAAATAAATGTGTGTATACCAAAACATTTGTAATTGAAACAATTTTCTGGGAGAAATGGTTCATTTTCTGGGAAAATTCCAGGGATGCCGATAATTTCGGCCATGACTATGAAGAAAGAGAGAGAGATTTTTGAGGAAGAACGATAAAATACTGTAAATAAAGCAATTCTCAAGTCCAGATGTGCCATTCAGTACCCCAAAACTGCCCCAAGTAAGTCATGGTCCTTTTTTTAATTGACCACCATTTTTGTACTAGTCTGTCAGTAAAGTGAACATATAGAATATTTAAACCTTTTTCTGTTGAAACACTGTGATAATCACATCAGAGTTATGAAGTATATTCAGCAGTAAACTGGTAAAAGAATAGGACAAGGCTTAGGATTTGTGCTTTTCAGTATTTAGTGTTATTAATAAAAATAATAAAAAAAAAAAAAAAATCAGAAATGTTGTGAACAGTTGAATGAAAGCCAAAAACGTTTTTTCCTCAGTGCTGACAGAAAGTAAATTAATGACTTTGTAAAAATCTATTTGTATTAAAAAAAGTCAGGCGTTCAACAGCACAGTATAAACTGGAGTATGTTGCATCATACATATTACTAAGGATTTCACATCAGAATATTCATATTTGATGCCAATACCAGTGAAAATTTATGATAATCAGTATCTTTTCAATACCAGCTGTTAGGAGAAGACCGATAGTTTCAGCATAACATAGGAATGAGATAAAACATTTAGTCTGCAGGGAGGTCTGAGGTTGGGTCTGCACTGGCCTGGGTTAGATGACTCTCTTGAAAAGTAGATAGAAACATTTGTTAATAAGACAGAAGTCTTATAAACACTCTAACTTGCAGGAGCTCCAGGTGAAATTATAAAAGCCAGCTGCTTCGTGCCAGTCAAATCAATGCACAAGGCTCTTGGGATGGCCAGGTGTTCTACTGAAAAATTAATCTTCAGAAAAACAGAGGAATATACAAGGACATTGCCAACATCCTCAGTGGAGTTAAGCAGCAGAATCTAATTTGTTCAAACTTATGTATATAGAGGAGCCAGAAATGTCAATATTGCTATTTCTGCTGCAGGCTCAAACAATTCAGATTTTAAACAAAACAGACTGAATAACACGTGTATCAAATATGTTTGATTTCTTTGCATTTGTACAATCCAAAGGGAGGGATGATTAAAAAGAGATCACAAAATAAACAGAGAAACATTAAGTCTGACTGTATTACTCGATGTGATAATACAGTATCTGGTACCTGTCTATCATTGGCTTAACCATTGTGAACCATTCAAAATATACTGCAATATACAAAATATTTCTTCTCTCACTCAACTTTCAAACCTTGCTCCTCAGTCTGGTAACACCCCAACCCTGCCTGTCAGGTCATATCCCAGATTAATCACCAAGGTAAACTGGGCACCACTGTCATAAAGAGGTTGCTTTTGAAACATCACTCTGGGATTATTTCAGGGGTAATCCTCAACACTTTTGGAACTCTGATGACTTTAAATACCCATGTATTCCTGACTCCCAATTTACAAAAAGCACTGGTCACTCTATGTGATTCTCACACTTCCATCCTTCCATGACATCCCTAACATGTATATGCGATATCCTTGCTGCCACCTAACTATTTTGGGGAACTTTATGATATTAGGCATATTCTTTTGTGACTTTCTCTTATTACAATATCTAAAGAACAATAACTTTTAGGGCATTATTTTCGCTACTGGTGACCTGATGTGGCAGTTATCTGAACTAATATTTGGGAGAGAATTGCAAACTACTAATGTGAGTTCCACTTTTGAAATATGGAGCCTGCTAAGACCATTCCATTATATGACTGTCCTATGCAAATTGTTTCCCTGCCAACCCCCAGACAATCTGCTCACCTGTCACAGTACAAATATTTTACGGTAACAAATGCTGTGTGTGTTCTATTACAAAGATGACAAGCAAGAATACTGCATATAAACATGTTAGACTGGACATAATTTAAAAAAAAAAAACAAAACATAATAATCTGCCCCACACAACAGGCTAAATGGGGGGAGATTTAAACACAAGTTCAACAAAGTGTGTTGACAATAAATACCAACTACTAAGAATCCTTACATGTGCCTTGGTGCACCTCTGCTTTGTGCCACTACAAAGCCTGGTGCAAATGAAAACTTGTGCAGTTAGCTAGGGACAGAGACAAAGACTGACCAGTAAACAGGAGACTTCAAATGAGAAATCTGTTTTACCTTTGTAATGTTTTCCAGTAAAACAGGACAGCATAACATCTGCAGCTCCACTCCATTTGACAGCCTCTGTGTTACTATGGCAGTAAATGTAAAGACCACCTACAGGTCCTTCACATCCTGTACTTCTGGAATGCTGATCACTCTTCATCAACAAAGAAAAAAAAAAACCCCATTACATTCTGGAAGAAGGCCTCAGTGTTCACAGCTTCAGTGTCAAGTCTCATTCTTTTTGACATACTTAATTTTAATCTAAAATAATAAGCATGTGAAAAAGTCACATTTACAAAAGAAATGTTTTCCATAATAAGATTTCTAGCAGTTGCATCATCCTGGGTTGGACTGTGTTATGCTTTTGATACATCTAGGATATGGTAGGTTCATGGATAATTGGAATTTGGAAGATATGTTGGCGTTGATCTTACCACTGGATTGTAGTATAAAATTCGCTGGGATACTTCAAGAATTCTGTAAAACTGACTTTAGGAATTTATGTTTATGCAAACAGAATTTTAACACTAATGCTCAAAGTACTCCAATTTTTCCTGTTAACCCAAATTACCGCAAGCCATTGGGAGTAAGCTTCATAAATGGAGGGTAAATTCAACATGTAAAAAATTATCAAAATATTACATGAAACATAACTACAAATGTTTGCACCAAGTATTAACAGAAGAATGTCTGGCAAACCCCCTTAAAAAAGTCCATAGGAAATGCCATTATTGAGCATTACAAGTTGCTTAATGGTTTTCCAGCCATCCAAATCACACCACAACAACTAAAAATACTCTCCCACTCACCTCGTATATTTTGCTTTTCACTCTGGCCACAATACATCCCTACCAATCGTGCCTTCTCCCAAAATGACCAACTGGATTTAAACTAGGTACACTGGTATGAAGAAGGCCTTTAAACCGTATTCTTGAGTTCATTCAAGTGCAATACTCAGAATTACTACACTGTATATCTCGGTGTTCCTTAATGCCAGTGTACAGCATTAGGGACACACGCCCTATGTGTCTCAAATACTCCCATAATATTCTGTGTTTTACAGATGGGGTCTTGCGGTTTATCTTTACTTCCAGCTAACAATTTGAGGATGTTTACCACATTTTACCCATTCTCCCACCACCTCGTTCTCGTTTTGTTGTCCATGCAATAGTTTTACACAACTAACTATTACCTCTTGAAGGCTCTAAATTCAAATTGGCACTTGGTGATATTCCTTAGTTACCAGTGTGATCTTTTTGAAATTTTCACCCTGCTAGGAATATCCAGTGTAAAATGTCCATTTTTTGTTAAGTCTTTAAATGATAACCATCTGACAAAGCAGCAAAATGATGGGAAGATTAAGTACAACTTCCTACAAAGCACCCTGGTAGCCTACTAGGGCTAAGAAATAATACTGCCCATGTCCGGCACTGATACTATTTGTGGCATTCACTACTTTTCTCCATCGGTGGGTAAAAAGCACAGAACGTCATTCAATTGTCAGGTTAGTGCAAATATTATGAGATGACGTTCAAACTTTCACTAAAGCAAATACAATTCAAACACAAAAGGACATCCTTAAAACAATGGATGGTTTTGTAAGCAATCCACAAACAGATCATCTGAAAGAAAAGAAAAAAAAATTAAGACTAACGTCACCTCAAAAAGAACAGCAGCTGAGGTCAAAAAAGCATTTCTTCTTTCATACAACTTTCATTTTTAAAAAGAACTGGTTTTTTTTTTGATCATCACCAAAAATCAAAGATTTCCAGCAGGAATAGGGCCATACATTAGACACAGTAGTATACCATTTATGTTTTCTTCACAGTACAACAGAAGAGGCAATAATATCTCTGCTACACTGATTCAAATGTCAATTCAATTTAATCCCTTTAGCCAAAAACACAAAAAAATTACTAAAAGAACAGGAAACACTTGTAAACAGGTTAGGAGCAGTCGCTGATAAAGCGCATTGCTGCACCCATCACATGACAAACAGTCAAAAGACAACCACATTAAATTACTAAAGCATAATATGCTCGTTAGAAAGAGTACGCTATTCTAAAATAAATAAAATTTGGCCTTGACTCAAATGACAAATTTGGGCAAATAATACATTGTTAGATCAGAGAGTTTATGGGCTTAATGCCAGTTATTTTTTTTTACTGGAAACTTTAACAAGTTAGACAATGTACACATGGGAGTAACATTCAAGTGTGTTTGGTGATTAATGAAACTGATATGAAAGTTGGAGCATTTCACATTTTTTATTTACTTTATACAAGTGTCAGTTATTACATTTTTCTTTAATAAGTTTTGTAAATGAAACATTCAAAAGTAACAACAGAAGAATGCAATAACATGAATTAGTGGTCTACATTAAATAGATTCTTTTAAATAGCACTTTACATTGGATTTAAAAATGGAGTACAAATAGGCTTCTAGTGGCTCAGCAGCTTTCTCACACAGAACATTGCAATGCAAGAGATGCTGGTTAGCGGATCTGTGACTGGTTCAATTCTCTTAAACATAACATTTTTGTAAGTATGCCCAATAGAGCAGTATCCAATAATTAGCACTTCAAAAATATCTAAAAACACAAAATGACCAATACAATCATAAAATCGGTACCGATATTAACCTAGGAAAGCAAAAAAGGAACTGAAATAAGTTCCCTACCTAGCTATAAATATTAGTTGAAACACAGTTATTTGTTAAAATTACATGTAGCCCATTTCAATTTTAGGACTGCCACAATTAATAGACCCCTGTCCCTTTAGAAGACCTCTACTCTGCCTAGTTGGGAGACATGTATATGGCAAGAGTGCAGGTTTGTGCCATTCAAAAGACTAAAATATTTTTGATTTGTCAGTGGGCATCTGCATCCAATTGCTTTCTGTGATGGTTGGGCTTTGTGGAATGCAGCAGATTCCTGTAAAGGCAGAGAAATGAAGTTGTAGAGAAAGGAAGCGTGAAGAAGACGGAAAAAAAAGGAAAACAGAGGACTAGAGGTCCTAGCTCTTGGAAAGAAAGGAATAGAAGAGAAAAAAAAAAGAAGAGCTCCAGGAGTGGATAATGTTTACAATATATTTATAAAGGCAACCAAGTCTCAAAATGTTAAAAACAATGTTTGATTTATTTGATACAATTCAGGATAAAGGTTTTTTTTTTTTTACTAAAAACCTGGAAGAAGTTTTATTCCTAAGACAAATTATCATTCTTTACAGTGGAAATGATGGCTGTTACTCTTGTTTTTGAATGTGTAAATGATGTAACAGCTAGTTGAATTGTTATATTGACAAATTCATTATCATCATTGAAGGGAATCTGGAGAGTCATCTAACAGAAGTGACCTTTTATTAGAAGTTAATCATTACCAACACATATTTGAATAATATGGTTTGTATTGATCCCTGCACATAAAGGAGTGTATAGCAATGAAATTGCAGAGAAGATAGCTGAAAAAGCATTAGATCTGCCAGAAAATAGCTAGAACATTCTTTTAGGTAAATAAGAGTTTAACTGTATAATTAAAAAGGCAGTTAATAGAGAGTGCAAAACTGGAGAGTAGTGGAAAAGGAAGACATCGGTTTCAGGTAGAACCTTCAGTAAGAGATAATACTGTAAGTGGAGTCCTTGAAGGAAAAGGGATGATATGATATGATATATAATATAGTAAGGTTTGGACATGCCGGTCTAAATCAATACTTTTATTATACAGGCAGGCATAAAAACAGGGAAATGTGAACAATGTGGGACTAAAGAAACATTAGAGCATTACTTGGTGTGGTGCCAAAAATATGATAGAGTGAGACAAAAGTTAATTGAAAACTTTGCTCAAAAAGGTCTACAATTTTGCAATTTAAAAGAAATTGTAATGTAACTGAAAATAAAAGTATATTTAAAGCCTTTATTATGCGCCTTAACTTAACTCGGAAACATATACAGTAGTATGTTCTAAAAGTTTTACAAAATTGAATGTAAATCGGAAATTAATGTTGAAACCTCCACACAAAAGATGCCAGTTATGGATGGATATGATCCCAACCTGCCAATATTTGGAAGTTGAACTAAAAGGTGAGAAAACCGATTTTTAACCAAGCCGGTAAAGTTTGTCAGTACAGCATTGACAGCAGCTTAAGTTAAATAAGCAACTTGCTGACTGCTTGCATAAGGTAAAGTTTAAGTTCGTTTTATTAAGATATTAATGTGCCTGTTGGCCATTACCAATTTAAACAAAAGTCGATTTTATCACAAAATAAAAGTTAAAGAACTTGCCGTTAAAGTGCAGGGTGCGCTTCGTGAACATTTTCTCCTTGGCTTTGGCAGGTCGTGCGCGCCTCCAGGTCAGGCCTGCTGGAGGCCGAGCGTTTCAATTTTAACCACCTGCCGTTAGCAAAGAATTGGTGTCGAAGCGTTTAGTTATGTTCGAGCATGCCTAGTGTGAGAAGGGAATCCCCAAGTAAAATAGCTTACTTTAATAGAACGTAACCGGCTCATCCGACTGGGGCGCGCTCAAGCTCGCGCGCACGCGCGGCAACTAGCCTATTTAATACAGTTCTTGCAGGGGTTGAGTGCAGTACCCATAGACACTTGCATCAGCTTGCTATAGGTGGAAGAGGTCGGCGTGTTGCAGGATTGGGTGAAGATTCGTTCTCAGAGTATAAGAGGTACTTCTTGCCTAGTGGTTATTTGTCTTATAACTCGGTAGTGTGATGGTATAGCTCATTCCTTTGTATACCAAGCAGCGGCGTATACAGTCTTTTTGCACATATTTTCTGGTTTATAAATATATATTTCCTAGTTGTAGTATAATTTTTTGTGTCGGTATTTATAAAGGTTTTGGGTTTGTCGTGTACTTTGTTCTTCCTGTATATGCACTGTTTTATTAGTGAATATTTTCTTGTAAATATTTTTGATTCAGTGGACTTTGTTTTGTGTAGCTTCTTCCTGAGTACATTTTTTTAGGAAGACTACAATTTTGTGTACGATATACAGTATATATACTTTTATCTTTATTTTTCATTTTGGGTCTGGAAAATTCACAGTATATATTTCCCACTGTTTTTGATTCGGACGTTTTGTGTATGTGCACCTGTAACTAAAACCCACTTTTATTTTTGAAAAATACCACCTTTTTGTGTCCTTGTCTGACTTCTCTCAAATCTGATCCTGGTCTGTCCCGAATTACAAGATGCCTACTGTGTAGTCTGGTGCAAGCCTTGCCACTACATGGGGTGTCACAATCACTCCTCAACATATGTGTTTGCATTTTCTGTAATTTAAATTATTTAAAAGATTGGTATGGGTGAAAAACTCCACAAGCTCCCGTCTGGGACAGACATTTTACCTGTTTTCAGAAGAGCATCTTCACTGGTGAGGTGTGCAGAATTCACTTCTTGTGAGAGAGATGCAGTTTGCCAGACACTGGGCCTCGGCGTTGTTTATGACAATCTTGTGCAGATGAGGTGGTTATTGTGCCCCTTGAAAAAGGTGAACCCTTTTTTTTATTTGAGATCAGTTGAGTGAAGAAGCTCTGGTTATTATCTGGCCACAACGCTCTCAAGCATTGTGTATATGCCTGCAATGGGTGTGTGGGCCCACACACTGGTTAATTATTAATTTAATTTGGGACGGTGACTTCCTGGTGAAATTATTAACATTACCAGATTTTCAGATTAATGTATATGACATACCGCTGAAATGGTTTCCTTTACAAAAACTTGCGATCTGTAATTGTTAAATATATTTTACTTGGGTTCTTATATGTTAGTACTAGCAAAATACCCGCGCTTCGCAGCGGAGAAGTAGTGTGTTAAAGAAGCAATGAAAAGAAAAGGAAACATTTTGAAAATAACGTAACCTGATTGTCAATGTAATTGTTTTGTCACTGTTGTGAGTGATGAGTGTTGTTGTCATATATATATATATATTTACACACACACACATAAACATATATATATATATATATATATACATATCTATATATATACACATATATACATACATATATATCTACATATATACACACACATATATACACACATATACATACATACACACACATATATACACACAAATACATACATATATACACACACACATATATAAACATATATATACATATACATACATATCTACATATATACACACACAGCTATTTCGTATCAGTGCAATACGCTGTTTGTTAAAACGGTTGACTCCCGCTCTTACGTGCAATAACAAATCAAATCATTCAGTTGTCTTTGCTCATATGTCATTTTAGAGCTGGACGCCTGGCATCTTTTTGGCCACAGGTTCGTTTCTGTTTGCTGTGAGGTTCTGTGTTGTGGAGATTCTCAGGATGGATTGCAGGTGCTCATCAGTGAGGCGACTCCTGTGTGCTGTTTTGTTAGTCTTTATCACTGAGAAGAGCTTCTCACACAGATATGTGCTACCAAACATGCACAAGGTTCGAGCCGCATGTAGACGGACTTTTTTTGTTCATCAAAGTCACCAAAGCGCCGTGCAAACTCAGTGCGCTCAGTTTATCAGCAAAGTGCGTGTTTGGGAACACCGTAGTGACGACTTGGTTTAACAGTACTTGGCAACAGGGAAAGTGGGGCAAGGTGAACTGGTGCATTTGTGTCTCCCATAAAAGCAGCTTCACTTGAAATCACTTTGTGATTGTGCACGGGTTAAAACGTCCGCTGAAGTGTCAGATTCTTATTTAATTATGCTGTTTTCTGTATCTTCTGAATTGCATTCAGGTTACCCTGATGCAAGGCAGCTGAAGCGCTGCATTATGGGATCTGTAGTTTATTGTGTTACCAGCGCTTCATATACCGGGCTTTAATAACAATAATACAGTATATAAAATGATCTCGGGGCGGATATAATTACACCGGGCGGATGTGGCCCGCCCTTGAGTTTGACACATATGGACTAAATAGAACTTGAAAAGATATGTTTTTCAAATGTGATCGCGCAATTCAGATAGAGTTGACGCCACTACAGCCTGCATGCCTCAATGAGTCATCCTCCCCTCGCTCTTACTTTTTTACCGTTCATCTAATGAATACACTGAGTATGGCTTTACCAAAACAATCATTGATGGCGAATAAAGTATCCATTATTCGAGTATGTAGAGCGGGATATATATATATATATATATATATACCCAGCGTAGCGAGAAGTAGTGTGTTAAAAAGGTAGAAAAGAAAAGGGAACATTTTAAAAATAACGTAACATGACTGTCAATATACAGTATTTGTTTTGTGAGTGTTACTGAGTGTTGCTGTCATCAAGGATTTGATTATCATTATTTCTTTCAATCAGGTTCGTATTTGTAGGATGTGTTGTGTTCAAGTTACATTCCGTGTTTGTCAATCGTTGTAAAGATGACAGGTTTCATTCATCGATTCGTTTCTTACTGCATCAATAAACAGCTCGTCTTCTTCTTTATCTGAGACCTGACACACTGCATGCACGGGTTTTTTACACTGTCTTCCTTTAGCGGGACATTGACTTTTTCCACCGTGTGCTTTGTTTCCGCAGTAGCTGGATTTATGAATATGCTTATCAGGCGCTTCATATTTTTGCTGCCTTTTCAATTGTGTAATTCGGTTTTGTTCAGCGCTCTTTGGAACTGTTGCCTTTTATCTGTGCACTCGTCCAGTTCACGTGAGCCGCTCGGTGTACATGCATCGAAGGTTCCCAGCTGTGCTGGTGCCATCTCGTGCTATGTCCGTGGCTGTATTTAATGTTACCTTAGTCCTGGCACTTAAAACTTTCTCTCGCAGTTTCGCTGAGTTTGTGTCAAACACCACCCTGACCATCTCATCTTCCTCTCCATAAGCACAGTCCTTCACCCGTGAATATTTACCCGTGGCAGTTTGCTATTGGATTGCCGCTGACGGACGGCCTTATATGGGCAGGCACTAAATTACAAACGCCAGCGCAGCCTGTCTATGAACTTAATTTAAAGTGTAGGTTTACATCGTGCTTTGTTTCAGTAGCAGAACTCATGAATATGGTTGTATATGTCACTCGCCGCTTCTTATTGTTTCGCTGCCTTCTCAATTATATAATGCATGTTTTCTTAAGCGCTTTTTTGAGCTCTTCCTGGTTTTCTATGTACTGCGTGATTACGTGGGAGGCGTGATGATGTCACACGAAACTCCGCCCCGGCGTTGAAGCTCATCTCCATTACAGTAAATGGAGAAAAACTGCTTCCAGTTATGACCATTACGCGTAGAATTTCGATATAAAACCTGCCCAACTTTTGTAAGGAAGCTGTAAGGAATGAACCTGCCAAATTTTAAAGGCAAAGCCCTCACTCACTCACTCACTCACTCACTCACTCACTCACTCACTCACTCACTCATCACTAATTCTCCAACTTCCCGTGTGGGTGGAAGGCTGAAATTTGGCAGGTTCATTCCTTACAGCTTCCTTACAAAAGTTGGGCAGGTTTTATATCGAAATTCTACGCGTAATGGTCATAACTGGAAGCAGTTTTTCTCCATTTACTGTAATGGAGATGAGCTTCAACGCCGGGGGCGGAGTTTCGTGTGACATCATCGCCTCCCACGTAATCACGCAGTACATAGAAAACCAGGAAGAGCTCAAAAAAGCGCTTAAGAAAACATGCATTATATAATTGAGAAGGCAGCGAAACAATAAGAAGCGAAGCGAAAGTGACATATACAACCATATTCATGAGTTCTGCTACTGAAACAAAGCACGATGTAAACCTACACTTTAAATTAAGTTCATAGACAGGCTGCGCTGGCGCTTGTAATTTAGTGCCTGCCCATATAAGGCCGTCCGTCAGCGCAATCCAATAGCAAACTGCCACGGGTAAATATTCACGGGTGAAGGACTGTGCTTATGGAGAGGAAGATGAGATGGTCAGGGTGGTGTTTGACACAAACTCAGCGAAACTGCGAGAGAAAGTTTTAAGTGCCAGGACTAAGGTAACATTAAATACAGCCACGGACATAGCACGAGATGGCACCAGCACAGCTGGGAACCTTCGATGCATGTACACCGAGCGGCTCACGTGAACTGACGCAGTGCACAGATAAAAGGCAACAGTTCCAAAGAGCGCTGAACAAAAACCGAATTACACAATTGAAAAGGCAGCAAAAATATGAAGCGCCTGATAAGCATATTCATAAATCCAGCTACTGCGAAACAAAGCACACGGTGGAAAAAGTCAATGTCCCGCTAAAGGAAGACAGTGTAAAAACCCGTGCATGCAGTGTGTCAGGTCTCAGATAAAGAAGAAGACGAGCTGTTTATTGATGCAGTAAGAAACGAATCGATGAATGAAACCTGTCATCTTTACAACGATTGACAAACACGGAATGTAACTTGAACACAACACATCCTACAAATACGAACCTGATTGAAAGAAATAATGATAATCAAATCCTTGATGACAGCAACACTCAGTAACACTCACAAAACAAATACTGTATATTGACAGTCATGTTACGCTATTTTAAAATGTTCCCTTTTCTTTTCTACCTTTTTAACACACTACTTCTCCTATGATACGCTGGTATATATATATATATATATATCCCGCTCTACATACTCGAATAATGGATACTTTATTCGCCATCAATGATTGTTTTGGTAAAGCCATACTCAGTGTATTCATTAGATGAACGGTAAAAAGTAAGAGCGAGGAGGATGACTCATTGAGGCATGCAGGCTGTAGTGCGGCCAACTCTATCTGAATTGCGCGATCACATTTGAAAAACATATCTTTTCAAGTTCTATTTAGTCCATATGTGTCAAACTCAAGGGTCAGGCCACATCCGCCCGGCGTAATTATATCCGCCCGAGATCATTTTATATACTGTATTATTGTTATTAAAGCCCGGGTATATGAAGCGCTGGTAACACAATAAACTACAGATCCCATAATGCAGCGCTTCAGCTGCCTTGCATCAGGGTAACCTGAATGCAATTCAGAAGATACAGAAAACAGCATAATTAAATAAGAATCTGACACTTCAGCGGACGCTTTAACCCGTGCACAATCACAAAGTGATTTCAAGTGAAGCTGCTTTTATGGGAGACACAAATGCACCAGTTCACCTTGCCCCACTTTCCCTGTTGCCAAGTACTGTTAAACCAAGTCGTCACTACGGTGTTCCCAAATCGCACTTTGCTGATAAACTGAGCGCACTGAGTTTGCACGGCGCTTTGGTGACTTTGATGAACAAAAAAAGTCCGTCTACATGCGGCTCGAACCTTGTGCATGTTTGGTAGCACATATCTGTGTGAGAAGCTCTTCTCAGTGATAAAGACTAACAAAACAGCACACAGGAGTCGCCTCACTGATGAGCACCTGCAATCCATCCTGAGAATCTCCACAACACAGAACCTCACAGCAAACAGAAACGAACCTGTGGCCAAAAAAAGATGCCAGGCGTCCAGCTCTAAAATGACATATGAGCAAAGACAACTGAATGATTTGATTTGTTATTGCACGTAAGAGCGGGAGTCAACTGTTTTAACAAACAGCGTATTGCACTGATACGAAATAGCTGTGTGTGTATATATGTAGATATGTATGTATATGTGTATATATATGTTTATATATTTGTGTGTGTATATATGTGTGTGTATATATGTAGATATATATGTATGTATATATGTGTATATGTATAGATATGTATATATATATATATGTTTATGTGTGTGTGTGTGTGTGTAAATATATATATATATATGACAACAACACTCATCACTCACAACAGTGACAAAACAATTACATTGACAATCAGGTTACGTTATTTTCAAAATGTTTCCTTTTCTTTTCATTGCTTCTTTAACACACTACTTCTCCGCTGCGAAGCGCGGGTATTTTGCTAGTAGATCATATAATAGAGGTTTCTTGTAGTGTAAATAAAGTATATTTAGTTCATTTTTATTGTTGTTGTTTTAAAAGTTGTTTTAATTCTTAAGTAAATATTCTTTTCTAATTTAAGTTTCTTTGTATTCTTTGTCTTGTTATTAGCAGCTTATGATTATATATAAGTTTGGTTTGAACTGTGAAATGTAAAATGTACTACATAGTTATCCTCTAAGAAAATTAGCGAAGCCAGAGAATCAATTTAGATTAGATTTAAATTAGGTAAATGCAGGAGAAGATATCCAGGGCCCTTTCCTAGATTTTCCTTCGGCATCAGTAACAATGCACTTAGGGGCGAAGTAGCTGTTACATATAGAAATAAGTAAGATATTGGAAAGGAATTGATTTATTGCATAATGGGAATACAAATGGTACACGATGGGAAATAAGATTGAGGCTTGTAATGATTGTTCATGTATATCTAGAACCAAAAGATCAGGGGCTTAAGCCACTGCAGTCTCCCACCATTTTGATGCCACTGTCTATTTCTAAACCCATCCTATGTTTATATATCAATCAGGACAGCTGTGCCTTTTCCATGTTATTAATTAGTTCAAACACCATTTAACTACAAGGTTGATAACACCAGTTCTTTACAATAATAATCTGCAGATAATGTTGTTCAATCAATTCAGTCTCATATACTGTATGCTTACATGGTTGCTTTCCCCTTCCATTTATTTCCAGAGAAGTGACTTTTTTGTATGCTATTTAGTTTACTTACTTAAAGCAACAGGAGAAGGGTGCTGCTATGTGAGCTGTTGGCACATGCACCCTATGCCAAATGTCTGACTCACTTTATTGGACATCTGAGCAGCTGTCAGACTGTTAAAAGAGAAAAACGTACAAAATACACATGTTAAAGCAACTGCTCTCAAGGTAAAACTGGAATAGTAAACTAATTTCTTGTTAAAGTCACACAGAATGGTTCTCTGTTTTAAGACATATTTCATACAGCGTTATCTGTTTGAGATATCTGAATGAAAATCAAAGTGTTTGACCTATCTCAAAATAATTTGTCCACAGGGCAGTTTAGTTTTTTTTTTTTAAACTTAAATAAGGAGTACAAATAAAATTCTGTTTTAAAGACGACAAAACAAGGAACACTTAGTAGTAAAATATTAAATGAAAATAAATCCTCTTTTTTCATATGCAATCTTAAAAAAACCTACTAAAATAGCACTCTCATTAAAAGTAACATTGGTATTAAAGATTTGTGATTAAATATCTTTTAACTACTTACCAAAAACTCTGTAAGTTTGTCATTGATCACTTGCCTGCTGTACCGGACATATGCAGTATTACTTATTAGCCCCAATTGGCTGCTGGGTGTTCTGTTGGAAGTTTTATTAAACTTCCCAATAATATTGGTTGTTTTTAAGACAAGTTAGCATCTCTGTGGTTCTACCTAAAGGATCATTTTTGTGCAGACCGCTTCTTTGCATGTCAATTTCCTAATGGAATACAAGAAGTGCTTATTTACTAGGAATATCTTTACACTGTGACAATGGCTGTCAGGTGAAGACTTAACAAAAATTGGATATTTGACAGTGGATATTCCTTGCAAAGTGGATATTTCAAAAAAGAAGACCACACTCGTAACTAGGGAATATCACAAAGTGCCAATTTGGACTTAGAGTGTCTAAGAGGTGATAGCCAGTAGTGTAAAATTATTGCATGGAGATTGAAATGAGAAGGAGGTGGTGAGATAATGGGTAAAACTGTAAGTTGGAAGTAAAGATGTTCTGTGTTTTACATATGGGGTCTTGCAGCATATTATGGGAGACTGGCAGTATTTGGGACACATAGGATGTGTGTTCTTTTCGCTGTACACTGGCATTGAGGAGAGCAGAGATATACTGTATAGTACAATAATTCTGAGTATTGCACTTGAATGAACTCAAGAGAAGGGTTTAAAGGCCTTCTTCATGCCAGGGTGCAGAGTTTAAATCCAGTTGGTCATTTTGGGAGAAGACACGACTGGTAGGGATGTACTCTCTTCAAAGTGAAAAGCAAAATATAGGAGGTGAGTGGGAGAGTATATTGGCCCTTGGGGTGTGATATTTTTGGTGATTGGAAAATAATTAAGTAACTTATAATGGTGCTTCATATGGACTTCTTTTTAAAGACAGACAGACATTCTCCTGCTAATACTTGGGCAAATACTTGTTAGTAATGTGGCATATAGTAATATTCTGATAATTCTTTCCATGTTGAATTTACCCTCCATTTAGGATGCTTACTCCCAATGGCTTGCACTGTTTTGGGTTAATAGGAAAAATTGGAGTACCTTGAGCATTTGTGTTTTCATGCACTCAGTTGAAGACAGCAAGTGGCCCAAAAGCATCATGTAAAATTTTGTTTGCATAAACATAACTTCCTCAAGTCAGTTTTACAGAATTCTAGATTGAAGCATCCCAGTAAGTTTTATACTACCCTCCCGGTAAGATCAACAGCAAAAATCTGTTAATTCTATTCATTCATTATCACACTATGAGGGCGAAAGCAAATTCTAAATGTATCAGGAGCTTAGTATATCTAACCCAGGATGAGTGCCAGCCCTTCTTAGGGCATAACTACTAGAAATCTCATTATGGAAAGCATTTCTTTTGCAAATGCAACTTTTTCAAGTGCTTGTTATTTTAGTTTAAAATTAATTACATTAAAAATAATTAGACTCGACACTCAATCTATGAACACTTCAGACTGTGAGGTCTGCTTCCAGAATGTAGTGGTTTTGTCTTTGTTGGTGAGGAGTGATCAGCATCCCAGAAGTACAGGATGTTAAGAACCTGTAGGTCTTCTTTACATGTACTGCCACAGGTAATAGAGGCAGCCCAGTGGAATGGAGCTGCAGAGGTTACTGGAAAACATGACAAAGATGAAATAGATTTCTCATTTGAAGTTTCCTGTTTACTGGTTAGTCTATGTCTCTGTTCCTGGCTAACTGCACATGGCTTTCTAGTGGCATAAGGCAGGGGTGCACCAAAGCACTTGTGAGGATTCTGAATAGTTGATATGGATAGTCAGCACACTGTGTGTGAAGTTCTGTTTACATTTCCCCAATTTAGCCTGCTGTGTGGGGTAGGTCTGAATGTTTTTTTATTAGGTCCAGT
Organism: Polypterus senegalus; assembly: GCF_016835505.1. Classification (NCBI taxonomy): domain Eukaryota; kingdom Metazoa; phylum Chordata; class Cladistia; order Polypteriformes; family Polypteridae; genus Polypterus; species Polypterus senegalus. The sequence continues at coordinate 173,850,183 of NC_053156.1, forward strand.
CTAACCTGTTTATATGCAGCATTGTCGCTTGCCATGTTCCTAATGGAATACACACAGCATTTGTTACTGTAAATTATTTATACTGTGACAGGTGAGCAGATTGTCCAGAGTTTGTCAGGAAACAACTTGCATAAGACAATTATATAATGGGATGGTCTTAGCAGGCTCCATATTTCAATAATGGAACCCACACTAGTAATTTGAAATTCTCTCCGAAGATTGGAACTCAGTAAGCGGTCTTAGTTAAGGTAAACTGCCACATGGGGTCACAAGTAGCGTTAGAAAAGAATGCCCTACAGTCGAAGTTATTGTTCATTGGTATGGAAGTGTATTAGGGCCACAGTGAAGAAAAAAAAAGCCTATATGTCGAGAATAATGTCGACATGAATTGATACTGTGATACCAAGTTGATATCAAACTCTGTTATGACAACTCCTGGATGATTACCGTGGGGTCCATTATGAGATCATGTTCAATCAGTGAGGTCTGACCGGGTTTCTCGCTTACCACCTCAGGGAAAGACAGGATTACTGCTTCAAGCTCCTGTTTCTGTTGGGGCATCAAATTAGAGCCAAAGTTAAGGTTGTTTTTATAGGCATTAAGAGAACAGGGCTGGCTGGAGTAAGGATCAAGCTCCCTGTCCCTCCACGGCTTTAGCAGGCTGACATGGTAAATCCATTCACTTGGTTAATGATTTGATTGTTTCACGACTTTGTATGGGCCATAAAATTGGAGTGCGAGGTGGGCACGCATACCATGCCACAATCTCCAGGGTGGAACTCCCAAAGTATCACCCCACGATCATAACATTAGACCTGCTCTGCTTGAGCCTTTTCCATATTTTCTTTTAATATTGGTCTAATTTTTGCAAATCTATCCCGTAATTGTGTGATCTACTCCAGATTGTTAGTGGAAGGGAAGGCCTCTTTCTCCCATCCTTCTTTTAGAATGTCCAGTATACAGTTGTGCTTGAAAGTTTGTGAACCCTTTAGAATTTTCTATATTTCTGCATAAATATGATCTAAAACATCATCAGATTTTCACTCAAGTCCTAAAAGTAGATAAAGAGAAACAAGTTTAAACAAATGAGACAAATATATTATACTTGGTCATTTATTAAGGAAAATGATCGAATATTACATATTTGTGAGTGGCGAAAGTAGGTGAACCTTTGCTTTCAGTATCTGTGTGACCCTCCTTTACAGCAATAACTGCAACTAAACGTTTCCGGTAACTTTTGATCATTCCTGCACACCAGCTTGGAGGAATTTTAGCCCATTCCTCCGTATAGAACAGCTTCAACTCTGGGATGTTGGTGGGTTTTCTTACATTAACTGCTCACTTCAGGTCCTTCCACAACATTTCGATTGGATTAAGGTCAGGACTTTGACTTGGCCATTCCAAAACATTAACTTTATTCTTCTTTAACCATTCTTTGGTAGAATGACTTGTGTGCTTAGGGTCGTTTTCTTACTGCATGACCCACCTTCTCTTGAGATTCAGTTCATAGACAGATGTCCTGACATTTTCCTTTCTGACATAATTCAGAATTCATTGTTCCATCAATGAAGGCAAGCCATCCTGGCCCAGATGCAGCAAAACTGGCCCAAACCATGATAATACCACCACCATGTTTCACAGATGGGATAAGGTTCTTATGCTGGATTGCAGTATTTTCCTTTCTCCAAACATAACACTTCATTTAAACCAAAAAGTTATATTTTGGTCTCATCTGTCCACAAAACATTCTTCCTTCTGGTTTGTCCACGTGATCTTTAGCAAACTGCAGACGGATGAGCAGAAGTGTTTTTTTATTTGGAGAGCAGTGGCTTTCTCCTTGCAACACTGCCATGCACACCATTTTTGTTCAGTGTTCTCCTGATGGTGGACTCATGAACATGAACATTAGCCAATGTGAGAGAGGCCTTCAGTTGCTTAGAAGTTACCCTGGGGTCCTTTGTGACCTCGCCGACTATTACACGCCTTGCTCTTGGAGTGATCTTTGTTGATCGACCGCTGCTGGGGAGGGTAGCAATGGTCTTGAATTTCCTCCATTTGTACACAATCTGTTTGACTGTGGATTGGTGGAGGGGGAGGAAGTGATCTTAGGTCCTCCCATCCTAGCTCATAGGTGTCGAACTCCAGACCTGGAGTGTCGCAGTGGCTGCAGGTTTTCATTCTAACCCTTTTCCTATCAGTGACCAGGTTTCAAAGCTAATTAACTTCTTTTCACTTCATTTTAATAGCCCTGTTTTCAAGGATTCAGTCCTCTGAATTGATTCTTTTCTTCAGTAAATGACAGCAAAACAATAATGAGATGTATAACAAGTCAACAGATGACCAGCTAAACTGGGGCTTCAAACTCCAACCAGTTTCTTAATGAGAAAGCAATTCTTGCTGTTAATTAAACTCGTTATTTTTTTCCACAGCTTGTTGTTGCTCTTGTTCTGCCACAGCTGACATTTCCAAAACTGTTGATTTTCTGTTTTTCATAAGAACATCGTCAAAGTGTTTTGGTTAGTTGAGAGATCAACCTTACTGAGACCTTCACCTTTCCTTATTTTCAGATATTGTGTGATGTGGCAGCTTGTTTTGTGTCTCATTATTGTTTGGCTGCTAATTATGGAAAAAGAAACAACTCAAGGGCCTGAGTCAAGTTAATTAAAAGAAGTAATTAGCTGCAAAAATTGATCACTAATTAAGAAGATGGTTAGAATGTAAACCTGCAGCCACTGCGGCCCTCCAGGGCTGGAGTTTGACACCCCTGCTTTAGAGTCATATAAAACCTGGTAATCAATAACAAACATTTTTTCTGCTAATTAAAAATGACAAGGTAAACAACTCACAGCTGTTATTAACGTGTGGCAAAATCTTTTATCTCAATGGCATCCATAGTGAAATTACCAGTATTTATCAAAATGGTTATCCTCCTTTTACTGTCAGTCACCCTAGTTGTCCAAGACCTAGAACATCATAACTAAAAAACGGGATGTGCTGGACGAAAACGGTTTTCAGATTTGGAGTCAGCAAGTGAAACCTGTTAAAGTAAAGGTGAAAGACTCCCAGTAGCAAAATGCTTGTTGACAAAGATAATTCTCATTGATAATGATAATTATCATTTATTAAAGACATCTTGAATTTGCTTATTATTTAAAGATTTGTTTAAAACATCTTTAAATATGTACATATTACTTTACATTAGAGATGTCTCTTAATAATGTGAAGATATCTGTAAGTCATTGAAATATAATGGTGAATAGCGAGCGTTTTTTAAAGATGTCTAGATTGCCTAAGACTGTAATAGATCTGTCAGTAAATGTTTTAAAGAAGATATGCCAATCAAAATTGATAGATATATGTATATGATTTAAACAAGTATTTAAATTGTATTTCAAAATTGTTAAAATATGTTTTATTTCCTTGTGTGTGTGTGTGTGTGTGTATATATATATATATATATATATATATATATATATATATATATATATATATATATATATATATATATATACACACATTTTCTCACAAAAGTGAGTACAACCCTCACATTTTTGTTAATATTTTATTATATCTTTTCGTGGGACAACACTGAAGATATGACACTTTAATACAATATAAAGTAGTCAGTGTACAGCTTGTATAACAGTGCAAATTTGCTGTCCCCTCAAAATAACTCCACACACAGCCATTAATGTCTAAACCGCTGCCAACAAAAGTGAGTACACCCCTAAGTGAAAAATGTCCAAATTGTGCCCAAAGTGTCAATATTTTGTGTGGCCACCATTATTTTCCAGCACTGCCTTAACTCTCTTGGGCATGGAGTTCACTAGAGCTTCACAGGTTGCCACTGGAATCCTCTTCCACTCCTCTATGACAACATCACGGAGCTGGTGGATGTTAGAGACCTTGCGCTTCTCCCCTTCCATTTGAGGATGCCCCACAGATTCTCAATTGGGTTTAGGTCTGGAGACATGCTTGGTATGTCACAGTACATGTTGGCATCCATGGCTCTCTCAATGAACTGTAGCTCCCCAATGCCAGCAGCACTCCTGCAGCCCCAAACCATGACACTACCACCACCATGCTTGACTGTAGGCAAGACACACTTGTCTTTGTACTCCTCGCCTGGTTGCCGCCACACACTCTTTGACACCATCTGAACCAAATAAGTTTATCTTGGTCTCATCAGACCGCAGGACATGGTTCCAGTAACCCATGCTTGTCTTCAGGCTTTCTTGTGCATCAGCTTTAGAAGAGGCTTCCTTCTGGGACGACAGCCATGCAGACCAATTTGATGCAGTGTGCGACCTATAGTCTGAGCACTGACAGGCTGACCCCCCACCCCTTCAACCTCTGCAGCAACGCTGGCAACACCCATACGTCTGTTTTCAAAAGACAACCTCTGGATATGACACTGAACATGTACACTCAACTTCTTTGGTCGACCATGACGAGGACTGTTCTGAGTGGAACCTGTCCTCTTAAACCACTGTATGGTCTTGGCCACCGTGCTGCAGCTCAGTTTCAGGGTGTTTACAATCTTCTCATAGCCTAGGTCATCTTTATATAGAGCAACAATTCTTTTTTTCAGATCCTCGGAGAGTTCTTTGCCACGAGGTGCCATGTTGAACTTCCAGTGACCAATATGAGAGAGTGTGAGAGCGATAACGCCAAATTTAACACACCTGCTCCCCCCATTCACACCTGAGACTTTGTAACACTAACTAATCACATGACACCGGGGAGGGAAAATGGCTAATTGGGCACAATTTGGACATTTTTCCCTTAGGGGTGCCCTCACTTTTGTTGCCAACGGTTTAGACATTAATGGATGTGTGTGGAGTTATTTTGAGGCGACAGCAAATTTACACTGTTAAACAAGCTGTACACTGACTACTTTTTAGGGTGTATATATATAGGTATGCATGTGTATATATATTTGTATATATATTTTTTCTTCTAGTTAAATTCAGTTTTTTTAATCCCTTTTTTGAAACTGTAATTGATTTTGTCTTCCATTTATCTTAGGGAATCAATTAATGACTTTTCTCCAGAGCATATACTATGGTATGAAGATTCTTACCCTTTTAAAATTTCCAGGAAAAATTTAACTGAGTTTGGGTCCATAAACTCTATGGTCTATCTATACTAATAAAAGGCAAAGCCCTCACTCACTCACTCACTGACTCACTCACTCACTGACTCATCACTAATTCTCCAACTTCCCGTGTGGGTGGAAGGCTGAAATTTGGCAGGTTCATTCCTTACAGCTTCCTTACAAAAGTTGGGCAGGTTTTATATCAAAATTCTACGTAATGGTCATAACTGGAAGCAGTTTTTCTCCATTTACTGTAATGGAGATGAGCTTCAACGCCGTGGGGGCGGAGTTTCGTGTGACATCATCACGCCTCCCACGTAATCACACAGTACATAGAAAACCAGGAATACCTCAAAAAGCGCTTAAGAAAACATGCATTATATAATTGAGAAGGCAGCGAAACAATAAGAAGCGAGCGAGTGACATATACAACCATATTCATGAGTTCTGCTACTGAAACAAAGCACGATGTAAACCTACACTTTAAATTAAGTTCATAGACAGGCTGCGCTGGCGTTTGTAATTTAGTGCCTGCCCATATAAGGCCGTCCGTCAGCGGCAATCCAATAGCAAACTCCACTAAATATTCACGGGTGAAGGACTGTGCTTATGGAGAGGAAGATGAGATGGTCAGGGTGGTGTTTGACACAAACTCAGCGAAACTGCGAGAGAAAGTTTTAAGTGCCAGGACTAAGGTAACATTAAATACAGCCATGGACATAGCACGAGATGGCACCAGCACAGCTGGGAACCTTCGATGCATGTACACCGAGTGGCTCACGTGAACTGACGCAGTGCACAGATAAAAGCAACAGTTCCAAAGAGCTGAACAAAACCGAATTACACAATTGAAAAGGCAGCAAAAATATGAAGCGTTGATACATACAAGCATATTCATAAATCCAACTACTGCGGAAACAAAGCACACGTTGGAAAAGTCAATGTCCCGCTAAAGGAAGACAGTGTAAAAAACCCGTGCATGCAGTGTGTCAGGTCTCAGATAAAGAAGAAGACGAGCTGTTTATTGATGCAGTAAGAAACGAATCGATGAATGAAACCTGTCATCTTTACAACGATTGACAAACACGGAATGTAACTTGAACACAACACATCCTACAAATACGAACCTGATTGAAAGAAATAATGATAATCAAATCCTTGATGACAGCAACACTCAGTAACACTCACAAAACAAATACTGTATATTGACAGTCATGTTACGTTATTTTTAAAATGTTCCCTTTTCTTTTCTAGCTTTTTAACACACTACTTCTCGCTGCATACGCGGGTATATATATATATGTATATATATATATCCCGATCTACATACTCGAATAATGGATACTTTATTCGCCATCAATGATTGTTTTGGTAAAGCCATACTCAGTGTATTCATTAGATGAACGGTAAAAAAGTAAGAGCGAGGGGAGGATGACTTATTGAGGCATGCAGGCTGTAGTGCGTCAACTCTATCTGAATTGTGCGATCACATTTGAAAAATATATCTTTTCAAGTTCTATTTAGTCCATATGTGTCAAACTCAAGGGCGCGGGCCACATCCGCCCGGCGTGTAATTATATCCGCCCGAGATCATTTTATATACTGTATTATTGTTATTAAAGCCGGGTATATGAAGCGCTGGTAACACAATAAACTACAGATCCCATAATGCAGCGCTTCAGCTGCCTTGCCAACACTTACCGCGTTAATCAAGTCTAGCTTATGATGCTGCAAGTTATTGCGAAGCTAGCTCACACGATGCTGAAGAGAAAAGTTGATTCTGAAAATAGAGCCTTTAAAAGCCGATGGGAGGCTGAGTATATGTTTACTGAACCCGTGTGTCTCATTTGTGGAGCTAATGTGGCTGTAATTACAGAATTTAATCTAAGACGGCACTATGAGAGAAAACATCAGGGAGTTCTGTGTTGTGGAGATTCTCAGGATGGATTGCAGGTGCTCATCAGTGAGGCTGAAAGACCTGAATGCAATGCAGAAGATACAGAAAGCAGAAGAATTAAATAAGAATCTGACACTTCAGCGGACGTTTTTACCCGTGCACAATCACAAAGTGATTTCAAGTGAAGTTGCTTTTATGGGAGACACAAATGCACCAGTGCAACTTTCCCTGTTGCCAAGTAATGTTAAACCAAGTCGTCACTACGGTGTTCCCAAATCGCACTTTGCTGATAAACCGAGCACTGAGTTTGCACGGCGCTTTGGTGACTTTGAAGAACAAAAAAAGTCCGTCTACATGCGGCTCGAACCTTGTGCATGTTTGGTAGCACATATCTGTGTGAGAAGCTCTTCTCAGTGATAAAGACTAACAAAACAGCACACAGGAGTCGCCTCACTGATGAGCACCTGCAATCCATCCTGAGAATCTCCACAACACAGAACCTCACACCAAACAGAAACGAACCTGTTGCCAAAAATAGATGCCAGGCGTCCAGCTCTAAAATGACATATGAGCAAAGACAACTTAATGATTTGATTTGTTATTGCTGAAAGGAACACATTTTATTTATATTTCCAGGTTTTGTTATGCAGCATGTTCATATTTGAATTTGTATAATTTTGAAAGGATATATTTTTATGGAGAGCAAAATCTTTTGGGATATTTAAAATCTAAGTTTATTTTTATATAAATTTACATAAGAGTAAAGAAATTTGAATGTTTGTTCTTTTAAGTTATTTAAGGTTTGAGTTGATTTATTCACGAATAATATTCCTGTCTGTTTTTACCATTCCTACCAAAGATATTTCTGTCGACTAAATAAAAATTCCTTCTATTTAAAATTTAAATAGAACTTGAACAAATCGATAGTTCATAATATCCACGCAGACTTGCACGTAAGAGCGGGAGTTATCCGTTTTAACAAGCAGCGTATTGCACTGATACTGAACTAGCTGTGTGTGTATATATGTAGATATATGTATGTGTGTATGTATATGTATGTGTATATATGTGTATATGTATAGATATGTATATATATGTTTATGTGTGTGTAAATATATATATATATATATATATATATGACAGCAACACTCATCACTCACAACAGTGACAAAACAATTACATTGACAATCATGTTACGTTATTTTCAAAATGTTTCCTTTTCTTTTTCATTGCTTCTTTAACACACTACTTCTCCGCTGTGAAGCGCGGGTATTTTGCTAGTGTAATATATGCCTAAATTTGTCAAGGTTAAAGGAAATTTATTTTAACATAGCATACTCATTTCAATGAGGATCTTCACATTATGCTTTAGGAATTTAGTGGGATCAGCTCCTGCCATGTTTCTCCCATTCTTTTAGGGATTTTATATATTTTGTACTATACTGTATTATGTATTGTAAAGGAGAAGGAGTTCTTGTTGGATGTGTGCTGCTGTTCTTTTTGGGGTGACTGTTAAAGTCTGATTCTTTGCTTTACATGGTCATTTTGTGGATTATTACAAAACAAGCTATTGCAATAAAACAGTACTCTGGTCATAGTAAAGAATAAAATATAGCAGGTTGTGTCTGAGTTTTTTTTTACTCTTGTGGTGTTATGTTTTGGGTGGTTGGCATGTGGTTAACTGGTCCTGTGGCCTTTTTTTAAAAAGGGCATTGCCAGCCACATTTTCCTGTTGATTTTTGTGCCAATATGTCTATTCTTGTTCAGATAGGAATATTTTGAAAATATTACCATGTTGAATTTGCCCTCTATTTGGGATATTTGCCTCCGAATAGCTTGAATTTTTTTGAGTGGACAGGAAAACTGGAATTCTTTGGCCATTAGTATTGTCATTTACTGAGTGGAAGACAGAACATGGCCAAAAAGTCATTGGACTTAAAAAACTGAGAAGATGCTATTTGCATAATCATTTTTTAAAGTCAGTGTTAAAGCATTCTGGAGTTAAGCATCCCAGCAAGTGCTCTATCTACCCTCCTTCCCTCACTTAACCAGTGCCGAAGATCATTGCCAGAAAATTTTTAATTCCTTCAATTAATTATATCACCCAAACCCCCCCTTATGATTATGGGGGCTAAAGCTTATCGCAGCTGTATCAGGAGCTTGGTACAATGCAACGCAGGTTGAGCGCCAACTGTTGTGAAGCACTATGAGCTACATTATTTGTATGAAAATGTGCTATATAAATAAATGTTGTTGTTGTTTATAGGGCACACTCATCAGAAATCTCATTATGGATTACATTTCTTTTATTTAATATGCTACTTTTTGGAATCCATGTTACTTTAGATTAAGAATTGTGTTTGTTAAAAAAAGAGAATGGCAAGCAACACTGAATGTATACACACTTCAGAATGTGAGGCTTTCTTCCTTGATGGAGTAGTTTGCTCTTCATAAGTGAGTAGTGATTAGCATTCTAGAAGTGCAGGATGTTAGAAACCTGTGGGTTTTCTTTATCTGTCGGTAAAGATAAAAAGAGACTGACCAATAAATTGGTGTAGCAGAGGTGTTATTGTTTGATCTCACTAGGGGAAAAATCCTTGTTTACTGATCAGCCTGTGTCTCCATCCTCAGCTACTAGGATAAGGTTTTGGTAGTGAATTAGGCAGAAGAGAACTAAGGGCATATAACAACATTTGAAAAATTTACAGGCCATTCAACCCAAAGTTTGCTAGCCCTCTACGCTTAATTGCTCTTCGAGGCTACTGAGTAGTTACCCTGGGCTTTCAGTACAGTCTATGAATTTGTTAATAAATCACCCCTATTTGTACTGCTTACATGGAGCAATATTTTTTATTTTAAATTCTACCTAACAGATTGTTTATAGATAGATAGATACTTTATTAATCCCAAGGGGAAATTCACATAATCCAGCATATATGGAGGCAGCATTCTTACATGCCATCTTCCTTTTGGAATATCTAAAGCATTTGTTGCTGTAAGGAATTTATACAGTGACAGATTGTTCAGTGGTTTTGAGGGAAAAAAACATAGCATAGAATGGTCATATAATGGGATGGTATTAGCACGGTCTTTATTTTGTAAATTGCTAAGCCATTTTGCCTGAAATTTCTGTGGTTCAGAAAGGATCAACACCATCACCCAATCCCCCTTCTTAAACTCACAGAGTCTGCTTTTCTTGTCATAATCACATTTTTGCACCTGCTATTAACACTGCACTGTTCCACCACAATACAGGCCAATTTTGAGATTTGTTCTTGGAGCAAAACAAATTTGATCAACAAATCTCCCTCCATGAGACTCCCAAACAGCAAAGAGGAGAAAAGACAACACAGAGTCCCAGGAGGTTGGGTTGTCACAGAATATTTGACATATCATCTGTTTAGTTTTATTAAACTGTTCAGTCAGGCCATTCATCTGCGGATGATAAACGGTAGTGCTTAATTGCAAGGCTTTCACAGAGTTGCTTCATGACATGGGAGATGAAGGACATACCCTGGTCAGTCAAAATCTCACATGGATGCCAATATGTGTGAACATTTCTAAGATAGCTTTAGTGACAGTCTGTTAATTTGCCCTCCATAGATTGGCCACTTTGGGGTATCTTGTCACATAGTATATGCTCATGCTAGTTGACTAAAAAACATTTTTACTCTTGGGGAGGGGCCCACAAATCTTAGCCCAACCCTCTTAAAGGGAACATCCAAAATAGATATCATTGAGAGGGGAGTCCCAGCAGGTCCATCCATCCATTTTCCAACCCGCTATATCCTAACACAGGGTCATGAGGGTCTGCTGGAGCCAATCCCAGCCAACACAGGGCGTAAGGCAGGAACAAACCCTGGGCAGGGTGCCAGCCCACTGCACCTAGCAGGTCTATGACTATAAACAATCTGACAGTTGGGACACGTCCTGCAATACTACTGCACATCCCAGCTCATATTCAGCCAATAAAAGGTTTTTGAAATGCGTTCCTTCATCTTTTCCACACCAAAGTCTTCCTATGCCCTCTTGGCACCACCAACTGAACGATCCACCCATTCCCCATGCAATCGGAGATCACCCGATTCAAGAAACCATCCTTAATTAAAAAGTGTGGTGTTTTAAAATATGGGTACTTCCTCTCCACATAGTAAGAGTCATTTGCAATGTGGGCTTGTTTGAATGCAAAATCTAAGTTGTTGTTGGCTTGTTGTAGGTGGGTAAACTTGTGAGTGGCAGTCTCTGTTTCCTCTTCATCAGGGTCTGTAGTGGGTATCCGGTCTGGGGAGGTTGGATGGGGGAGGTGGGGTGTGGAAGATAAATTCTGCCAGCTTCCTGGGTCCTCACTTGATGATTCATCTCCCACCTGACTGGACAACTCAGGTTAAATTTTTAACCTGCCTCCTTGATTAACATTATCAGTTATCTGCTACATTATCTACTACAGAGGGAGGCAGTCTGCAGGTGGCCAAGACCTGTGGGAAAAGGGCATTCCTCTTCCCTATTAAAAGAGGATAGGTTGAAGTGTCTGATATAGCAGGCCAAAACTTAAAGTTCTTCCCTTTAAATTTCAGAGGGAGTAACATAGTCTCATATGTTTTAATGAACTGGTGAAGGTTCACCCAGTCTATAGTCCTATAAGGGGTCTGCCGGAGCAAGTCACGGTGGACTACACAGAGGTTGCTACCAGAGTCCAACGGTGCCAGGATTACACATCCGGCCAACTTAATAAAACCTTAAAATTGACCTTCACTAACATTGTAGGAGGAAACTTGCGAGCTGCATACCTGGGCCATACTGATGTCCATGGTTTGTGCCAGTGGGAGACAGCACTCCTGAGCCAGATGTTCTGGTTGATCACAGCGAAAGCATCTGCGCTCACTACCCACTATGGAATTCCTATGATGGCGTCTTCCACCCAGGCATTAGCCACCCTAGGAGCCTGTGCTGGTTGGACCGAAGTTGGGGCCAAGCCTGTGTAGCCTCTCTGTCTCCAGGTGGCTTGGATGCCCCCCAGTCTGCGGGTCAGTGGGTGGACGTCATTCCAGAGCAATATTATCAGAAAGGTCCTTGTCTATCCCTGATAGGACTGTATGAATAGTGAGCTTCTCCACAATGTGCTCAAAGGTGTCCCCGCGGAACCAGTTTTGATTCCGGTCCACTATGTCCTGTACCTGTCTTTGTATAGGGCAGTTTTAGGAAGTCATAATCATCGAGCCATTCAGGAGGAAGGTTTAACACAATCTTTAGGGCTTCTCCAGTTAAAAATGTAGCCACAATAGCTGCCCAGCATCCCCTGTCCCAGCACATCAGTGTTGCCGTGCGCTGAAGCAGAGCAGGAAGCACTCTGGTCGTCTCAGGTAGCCATCTTCACCAGGACATCCTTGGGGTGCGCAAAGACAGGAGCGCCTGCAGGAGCCTTATCTTGCTCCACCAATATCCGTGTTATATGCCTCTTGGGGTTCCGTTGATGCAAGACTCCACTCCTAGTACCATGTGATGCATGAATCACTGCCTTGCACCCAAAAGACAAGGCTTACTCTAAAGACTTCAGGGAAACCAACTTTATTCAACTAGAAACAGAATAGCAAGTTTATTTACCACTACCACTCTACTACACAAAGACACAGCAAATAGGCAGGGTCTGGGCCAGGTCAGTGGCCAAGTTATAATGTTCCCTGCATCACCATCAGACGACGGACACATTGTGCACAGAGGTGGTGAGCTTGCAGTTGCCTCTGTGACGCTGCAAACCTGTGAGGTGCTGCAAACCAGTGGTTGCCTCAACAGACGCGTCTTTCACATTTTGGTATCTCACCCCATTGGGAAGGGTCTCAAAAGACTTCAAAAATCTCACAATACAGTATATACTATATATGTCAATGGTGCCCAGTTTAAAACCATATAATCCGTTTGGGAAAAGATGTGACTGGTAGGGAGGTGAGAAATGTAAACTTTAGTCCCCATCAAAAACAATTCCACATTCTGCATGACTTTAACCATATATTTAAATAGTTGATTTAAAAAAATGATTCCCATTTGTTATTAACATTTAAAATGTTCCTCTTTTTTAAAGGGTGGCATGTTGTGTTCTGTGCCAGTTCAGCAAACCTACTATAAAACATGAGGCAGAGTACACACTATTTGTAGTATTTTTTTCCTTCTTATTTCATAAGATATTTTGTGGAGCACCAAATATTTTTTAACAAATAACTCAGAATGCAAGTTTGTGTTGTCCTGTTAATTCATTTCCTTTAGGTAATGGAACCTTTAAAACTTCTCGGAATGGATATTGTGGGCAAGCTGTCCATGATAATCAGTTTATCTGTGTGATAATTGAATATTTAACAATGTGGCATTAAGCATTCACCCTCAAAATAAAGAGAGGCAGAAAAATTTAATAAAATTAATTTGTCAATTTGAAACACGTGGCGACACGGTGGCACAGTGGTAGTGCTGCTGCCTCGCAGTTAGGAGACCCGATTTCACTTCACGGGTCCTCCCTGCGTGGAGTTTGCATGTTCTCCCCGTGTCTGCGTGGGTTTCCTCAGAGTGCTCTGGTGTCCTCCCACAGTCCAAAGATATGCAGGTTAGGTGCATTGGCGATCCTAAATTGTCCCTAGTGTGTGCTTGGTGTGTGGGTGTGTGTGCCCTGCCCGGGATTTGTTCCTGCCTTGCACCCTGTGCTGGCTGGGATTGGCTCCAGCAGACCCCTGTGACCCTATGTTAGGATATACAGGTAGCGGGTTTGATAATGACTGACTGACTGACTGATGAATTTGAAACACCATTACAGTCCAGTGGAAGGCATTTGTTAATGATGCAAGTTTCAAATGTGTTTATGGCTGTGTGGCATAATAGTATTGGGATATTTTATAGATCTAAATCATTAGCAATATTTTATGTCTACTGGCTCATGTGCCAGGTAAAATGATTTAAAATATTGTAACCTTAGTTTTCAGTCACACAAATGCCTAAATTCTAAGATATAATTACAGCTCAACAAACATGTTGGACAAGTTCTGAAAATCAAAAGAAGCCTCAGTGCAACCATGCCACCCACAGAGGTATAATATGCTGTTTCATTTTTATTATTTTTTTTATTTTTATTTATATTGAACATAAATTGGTTTTCCATTACATTCACAAATGCATACAGTATGTAGAGTCAGAATGCAGTAAGATGGCCCTTCTCTTAGGAACATGACCCTTAAATGTTACGTTATTTGGGAAAAAATGACCAGGATCATAGCCATAAAATAAATGTGTTGCAATTTAATTTTTGTACAATTCATTAGTCCGATTAATTCAAAATTAACAAAGAAATTCTTCTTCTCTGGGACCTTTTGTCCCATAATGTCTCATAATGCCTATAACGCATACAACAGAAAACGCCTTTAATGTCTGAAATGCATGAATGTTCTACTTATTATTCACTTTAATTTCATTATATCATCAGAGGTCTTTGCAAACAGGTGAGTAGCAAACCACATGAATGGAACACCTTGATATTGTCAAGTCTGAGATATGGACCATAAACAGATCCCTACGAAGCACTCTCCATACTTTCTCATATTCAGGAGTAGGGCCCCTCACCTGTCCTGAGATTTACAAGGTTAGTGCACTTTTCATTAATAACATGACAGAGTGTGCCCTCAGGTTAAATGAGTTGTTGCATGATGCTGAAGGTTTTATTCAGAGGGCATCTTTAAGAGTCAACTGAATCCCCTCAAATACTTGCTTTATACTCAGTCTCCCTGAACTCCACCTTAGCAGTATAGCAAATATTCCTGTATGCTCAGATCCTGCAGGCTCACTTACCTCACCTGCAGCCCCTGAAATCCCCCACATGCCTTCAGCCTTTATTGATTTGTATTGCAGCTGTGACAAAATCCTGGAAAGGCAAAAATATTCATGTACTCCTATCAAGGATAGAGCCATTCAAAACCTTTTATGTAGATGTCAGGGCCATCTTACCAGCATCATAGGCCCCTGGTAAGAAACATACATAGGCATCAGAAACATCGTGGGCCCATATGCTCCTTGGACCCCAAGCCAGTGCCCACATGGCCCATAAGTTAATACTGCACTGTCAGACATACAATAAGCTGTTCCCAACCAGGAACTGGAGAATTAAACATGAACCTGGCCCTATTGAATAGTTATAAATATATATGTTTGTACTAATCAAAGTTCAACTGTTATGTTATAGCAACATTTTACTTGAGCTGTGTTTTAAAACTTAGCATGTTACGTTGACCTCTTCACCATCATTTCCTGTATTACATATAGAACAAAATCTCCTATCTTGGATTGTTTCTTCAGCACACAAGGTTGGGCTGTACCGGAATACATGTATTCAATATACAGAAGTGAGTATTCCGGATTCAGCTTGTGGCACATTTCTAAAGATTTATTCAAGAATACGGTTACTTTATGAAATTGAATATTGAAAACTCCTCCTACTGAATACCTCTTAAAAAAATTGTGTAATGTCTGCCTTCCATATCTGTGAATTCAAATAAACCCAGATAGACATTATTTAAAAAAAATAAAAATTCCAAAAAGTTTCAAAAAGCAAAAATTGAATTTGCCTCATGTCGAGCACCACAATGAATCCACATGAATGAAATGATACACAGGGCTGTCTTAACGTATGGGAACACTGGGCAGTTGCCCGGGATCCCCACGAGCATAGAGGCCCCTTGCTAATCTATGTATGTTATGATTTGCTGAATGGTTGTGTAGGTGGGGGTGCCAGTACACTGACTGTTTCCAGATGGGCATGCAGAACAGTCTCACATCCAATCCAAAGAGACAGCAGTTCCTGTAGGGTCTTTGTGTTTAAAGTATAACTAGGAATCCTCATTCAACTGGCTTGCCATGTGGATGTTAGGATCTAAACAGCCATATATGTAAAGTAGACTGAGGCATTACCAGGTCTTAAGACAAATATTTTTTACCCAATGCAGCAGCCATATGTAATATTTTAATATTTGCTTTATTTTCAAAAGATATGACATTTAGTGGAATATATTAGTGTATGTGTATTATACTTTGGATTAGTTTGATTTGTGAGTACTCACTTAATGCCAAATTTAAACTCCCAAGTCACTGAAGTCTCAATGAATCCTATTCAAGGTAGGTTGATAATAGTGACATAATAGTTGATTATGTGTTTTTGTTATAGTCTTTTCAATGAATCCTTAAAGAAGAGCCAATTCATTTTGGCACAACAGTCAGGATTGTGTTTGGTGTCTGTAGAGTAATAGTCATTTATCTTATTGAAAATAGAGGTATTCTAAACAAACTGTTTTCAGTTGTAAAATGATTAGTCATCCATAAAATACAACTAACATTTGCATTCACATAACTGTAAGGTAGACAAAGCAGATTTGTGTTATTTATTTGTTATGATATTTCACCAGAAGACTCACGTGAGTTATGCCGTATGACCAGACCAGTCATATGTGTGAGGAGAGGGATATGGATGAAGGAGACCACTGACTGGATAACTACAGCTTCTGTTTTTTTACTTTAAAAATTAATTAATCTTTAAAGTCTTTATCAGTAATATAATTACTATCAGTTGTATTATTATGTAAATTTACCATTTTATTTTTTAAAACACTGGAAAAAACTGTTGCCATACCGGTTCACTCTCACCTTACTGAAAACTGTGTGTCTGAACAATTTAGGTCTGGTTTTTGTCCATTTCACCATACAGAGACAGCCCTGGTTAAAATCACCAATGAGCTGCTGATGGCAGCTGACTCTGGGCTCTGAACCTTATTTGTGCTCCTTGATCTAAGTTCTGCCTTTGACATAGTCTCTCACAATATCCCCTTATAGAAATTAAAATTAATTGGTATCACTGGCATTCCACATGCCTGGTTTAAATCTTATCTCTTGGATCATACTCAGTTTGTACAGTTAAAAAATTCTAGATCACAAGTTTGCCCAGTTGTAAGTGGTGTTCCCCAGGGCTCTGTCTTAGGCCCCCTTCTATTTATTATTATTATTGTTATAGAATAATACATCTTACATGTAGGGCGGCGTGGTGGCGCAGTGGGTAGCACTGCTGCCTTGCAGTTAGTAGACCCGGGCTCACTTCCCGGGTCCTCCCTGCGTGGAGTTTGCATGTTCTCCCCATGTCTGCGTGGGTTTTCTCCAGGTACTCCGGTTTCTTCCCACAGTCCAAAGACATGCAGGTTAGATGCATTGGCGATTCTAAATTGTCCCTGGTGTGTGTGCCCTGCCTGGGGTTTGTTTCCTGCCTTGTGCCCTGTGTTGGCTGCGATTGGCTCCAGTAGACCCCCGTGACCCTGTAGTTAGGATATAGCGGGTTGGATAATGGATGGATGGACATCTTACATGTGTTACTGTAATATGTATAATATTTTGTACATTGCTTATGCATGCTGATGACACCCAGCTTTATCTGTCTTCTAAGCCCAATTCCACTCTTCCTCCCCTTCCTCTCTGACTGCTTGCATGAAGTTAAATCATAGTTGTGTGCTAACCTTGAAAATTTTAGACCCATCTCTAACCTGCCTTTCTTAAGTAAAGTTCTGGAGAAGGCAGTCACTATGCAGTTAAATGACCACCTAAATAAACATGCTATTCTTAAATAAATTTCAGTCAGGTTTTAGAACAAATCACAGTACAGAAATTGCACTTGTTAAAGTAGTAAATGATTTGCGAGTGAACGTAAACAGAGGCCATTTATCTGTTCTCATCCTCTTAGATCTGAGTGCTGCATTTGACACCATTGATCATAATATTCTTAGAAATCGCCTTAGTCAATGGGTGGGCCTCTCTGGCAGTGTCTTAAATTGGTTTGAATCCTACCTGACAGGGAGAAAATATTTTGTTAGTTGTGGTAATTACAACTCGAAGACACAGGATATCCAATATGGTGTTCCACAAGGCTCTATCCTGGGTCCGCTGTTATTCTCAATCTACATGCTTCCATTAGGTCAGATTATCTCAGGGCACAACGTGAGCTACCACAGCTATACTGATGACACACAGCTGTACTTATCAATAGCACCTGATGACCCTGATTCTCTTGATTCACTAACACAATGTCTGACTTGTATCTCAGAATGGATGAATAGTAACTTTCTCAAGTTAAATAAAGAGAAAACTGAAATCTTAGTGATTGGCAATAATGGATACAATGAGGCTATTAGAAATAAATTGGATACATTAGGATTAAAAGTCAAGACGGAGGTAAAAAGCTTAGTGGTAATTGTTGACTGTAATCTGAATTTTAAATCGCATATTAATCAGATCACTAGGACAGCATTTTTTCACTTAAGAAACATAAGTAAAGTTAGACCTCTTATATCACTGAAAGATGCTGAGAAATTAGTTCACGCATTTGTTTTCAGTCGACTGTAACGCACTCCTCTTAGGACTACCCAAGAAAGACATAAATCGTTTGCAACTTGTGCACAATGCAGCTGCTAGAATCCTAACTAGGAAAAGAAAATCTGAACACATTTCTCCAGTTTTAATGTCACTACACTGGTTACCTGTGTCATTCAGGATTGACTTTAAAATTCTGCTTATGGTTTATAAAGCCTTAAATAATCTCGCCCCATCTTATATATCGGAATGTCTGACACCTTATATTCCAAATCGTAACCTTAGATCCTCAAATGAGTGTCTCTTTAGAATTCCAAGAACAAAACTTAAAAGAAGTGGTGAGGCGGCCTTCTGCTGCTATGCACCTAAAATCTGGAATAGCCTGCCAATAGGAATTCGCCAGGCTAATACAGTAGAGCAGTTTAAAACACTGCTGAAAACATATTACTTTAACATGGCCTTTTTATAACTTCACTTTAACTTAATCCTGATACTCTGTATGTTCAATTTCCTCATAATAATTACTCATGGTGGCTCCAAAATCCGTACTGACCCCTACTCTCTTTTTTTGTTTCTTTTTCCGGTTTCTTTGTGGTGGTGGCCTGCGCCACCTCCACCTACTCAAAGCTTCATGATGCTCCAACAATGATGGACGGATTAAAAGGCAGAAGTCTACGTGACCATCATCATCAAGTCCTTCCGTGGGAACCCTAAATCCAAAGAAGACTGTTTAATTTATGTCAGGTAGAATGCCCAGAGGGGACTGGGCTGTCTCATGGTCTGGAATCCCTACAGATTTTATTTTTTCTCCAGCCGTCTGGAGTTTTTTTGTTTTTTCTGTCCCCCCTGGCCATTGGACCTTACTCTTATTCGATGTTAATTAATGTTGATTTATTTTGTTTTTCTTATTGTGTCTTTTATTTTTCTATTCTTTATTATGTAAAGCACTTTGAGCTACTGTTTGTATGAAAATGTGCTATATAAATAAATGTTGTTGTTGTAACCTCAAATTAAATAGTGATAAAACAGTGGTTCTTCTGGTAGGAACAAAATTGTTTTGGCCAAATATGACGATATTTCTTTGACTGTGGATAATTCTCTAATCTCTTCTTCTCAGGTTAAGAGTTTAGGTGTTATTCTTGTTAGTACCTGTTTCCTGCAGAGGCATTAGCTCTCTTGGAAATGTGTTCTTTTAATATTGTGGCTTATTAAATAATTAAACAATATCATAATATACCAGAAAAGGCGATATCCCTCCCATAGTGATTACGGTACAAGAATCACATGAGACAAAATATCTTTTAGCTTACATTTACTGACGTTTTACGCAGTTACAGACGAGGAGGCATATGGACAGACTTTATCCAGGTGGGAATCTGGATCAACACAGTCAGCCATTTTTTCCGTCCCTACGCTGGGAGGTTTTTCAACACACCTGGTGTCGACACAGCCTCGAAGGGTCTGGCCACTGTCCAGACCTTTTATATGGTTCTTGCTTCATTTGCTGGTCTTCTCGTTTCCAAACAAGGGCTGAATTCCTCTCCCACAAAATACAGAAATATCATAGTGCTTACATGTCGATTCTCATTCTCCCAAGAAGGAAAGAAGGTTTGTGCTGATAGAGGACAGAAATACCCTAACCTGTGTTTAAGCTGACTATACAAGCCTCCAGTTGTCTTTGGCTATCTAATCCAATGCTTGGTCAGCAATTCTAACTGCTGAGCCTCTGTGTGCCACAGTTAACATGCACATGTGAATAAAACTCATAACAGTACTGTCCAGATACAGTGACATAAAGAAACATGTAGTATTACAGTACCTTAAAATTTGAAGCATATATTAATAATATCACTTGGTCTGCATATTTCCATCTACGTAATATTAGCTGTCTATGCCCGTTTCTTACAGCTAATGGCACTGCTATTCTTGTACATGCTCTGATTACATCTTGTATTGATTACTGTAATTCACAAAGTCCTTCACAAACTCCAACTGGTTCAGAATGCCGTTTGTATCATTACCAGAGTCCTTTCCATAGAACATATTACACCTGTCTTTCAACAACTTCTCTGGCCCCCTGTTAAATACTGCATTGATTTTAAGATTTTTCTTTTTACTTTCAAGACCCTTAACAATTTGGCGTCTCTGTATCTGTCTGATCTTCTTCATATCTCTACTCTTTCCCATATTCTTAGATCTTCCTCCTCTATTAATCTTATTATACATTCTGCTCACCTAACTACTATGGAGTTTAGAGCTTTCAGCTGAGTGGCCTCTCATCTCTGAAACTCTCTCCCACTAGACGTCCGTAACAGTGACTTTCTTCCTGTCTTTAAATCTCACCTTAAAACACACCTCTTTAAGCATGCTTATTTTGTTTGATACAAATTTTAGTTGATATATTCAATTTTAATTAACTGGTTTTATTGTAACTATAATTTTTTATTTATTCTATATTATGATGATTGCTATTAAAGTGTTTTGTAAGGGTTCCTTGAGTACCTTGAAAGGCACCTATAAGTAAAATAACATAATCAAAAATAATAATATTGTTGTTAGTAATTGTGTCTTATTTTGACATATTTTAAACTTACTTTATTCAGCTAATCTGTTTTTAAATATATATAGTGTGGTGAGTGGCTGGGGCTGCTACCCAGCCAGGAGCCCAGGAGGACCAGAGGAGGGCTTGTGCCTCCTCCAGACCACGAGGGGGCGACTGCCCTAGTGGCTTAGGGGACCTCAACCCTATAGGCAGAGGTGGGTAGAGTAGCCAAAAATTGTACTCAAGTAAGATTAGCGTTACTCCAAAATAATATTACTCAAGTAGAAGTAAAAAGTACTCATCCAAAAAATTACTCAAGTAAGAGTAAAAAAGTACTTGGTGAAAAGACTACTCAAGTACTGAGTAACTGATCATAATAAATTATTTATTTTTTACAAATGTTGTAATAAGACAGACAAAAATATAAAATA
Organism: Polypterus senegalus; assembly: GCF_016835505.1. Classification (NCBI taxonomy): domain Eukaryota; kingdom Metazoa; phylum Chordata; class Cladistia; order Polypteriformes; family Polypteridae; genus Polypterus; species Polypterus senegalus. The sequence continues at coordinate 173,871,524 of NC_053156.1, forward strand.
ATGTGCAAATTCTGCTATTTCCAAATAATGAAATAAAACATGAGTAAAAATAAATAACATCTTTACAAAATAAAGATACACAAATAACACAATGTTCCAAATGTTTGAACATACCTGTTCATTGGTGTTCACCCCAGTGGACGAGGTGGGGGGGGTGGGGTGTTTCCTGAATGTTGTTTGTGCGTATGCGCCAAACAGCAGTTTGGAGTACCCACGCTTTTTGGAGTCCCTGGAGGGGGTGCTAGAGGGCGTACCTTCTGGAGACTCCCTCGTTCTGCTGGAAGACTTCAATGCTCACATGAGCAATGACAGTGAGACCTGGAAGGACGTGATTTGGAGGAAAGGCCCCCCCTGATAACGGCTGTTCCGTCCCTGTACAACCGGTTTTAGAGCTTGGTCCTCATTGCCGGCAGTAAGTCAAACCCATTTCCGGTGAGAGTTGGACTCCGCCAGGGCTGCCATTTGTCACTGATTCTGTTCATAACTTTTATGGACAGAATTTCTAGGCGCAGCCGGGGCGTTGAGGGGGTCCAGTTTGGTTCACAGCTGAGTGCGAAGCGGTTGGGATGGGAATCGACACCTCCAAATCCGAGCCCATGGTCCTCAGCCGGAAAAGGGTGGAGTGCCCTCTCAGGGTTGGGAGCGAGATCCTGCCCCAAGTGGTGGACTTCAAGTATCTGGGGTCTTGTTCACAAGTGAGGGAAGAATGGAGCGGGAGATCGACAGGCGGATCGGTGCGGTGTCCGCAGTGATGCAGACTCTGCATCGGTCTGTCGTGGTGAAAAAGGAGCTGAGCTGTAAGGCAAAGCTCTCAATTTACCAGTTGATTTACATTCCTACCCTCACCTATGATAATGAGCTATTGGTAGTGACTGAAAGAATGAGATAGCGAATACAAGCGGCTGAAATGATAGATAGATAGATACTTTATTAATCCCAAGGGGAAATTCACATAATCCAGCAGCAGTATACTGATACAAAAAAACAATATTAAATTAAATAGTAATAAAAATCAAAATGATAAAAATAAAAAAGCAGACAATAACTTTAAGTAATGTTAGCATTTACTCCCCCGGGTGGAATTGAAGAGTCGCATAGTGTGGGGGAGGAACAATCTCCTCAGTCTGTCAGTGAAACAAGACAGTGAGAAAAGTCTGTCACTGAAGCTACTCCTCTGCCTGGAAATGACACTGTTCAGTGGATGCAGTGGATTCTTCATGATTGACAGGAGTTTGCTTAGTGCCCGTCGCTCTGCCACAGATGTTAAACTGTCCAACTTTACTCCTACAATAGAGCCTGCCTTCTTAACAAGTTTGTCCAGGCGTGAGGCGTCTTTCATCTTTATGCTGCCTCCCCAGCACACCACCGCGTAGAAGAGGGCACTCGCCACAACCGTCTGGTAGAAATGAGGTTCCTCTGCAGGGTGTCTGGGCTTTCCCTTAAAGATAGGGTGAGAAGCTCAGTCATCTGGGAGGGGCTCAGATTAGAGTCACTGCTCCTCTGCATCGAGAGGAGTCAGATGAGATGGCTCGGGCATCTGATCAGGATGCCACCTGGACGCCTCCCAGGTGAGGTGTTCTGGGCACGTCTAACCTAGAGGAGGCCCTGGGGAAGACCCAGGACACACTGCAGGAACTATGTCTCTTGGCTGGCCTGGGAACGCCTTGGGATTTCCCCGGAAGAGCTAGAGGAAGTGGCCGGGAAGAGAGAAGTCTGGACATCTCTGCTCAAGCTGCTGCCCCCGCAACCCGATCTTGGATAAGCAGAAGAGGATGGATGGATGGATGGATGGATTTAAATAAGAAAAAAAAAAGTAAAATGCCCGTCTGTGAAGGCAGACGCTTGCAGGCAGGCAGAGCAGTGAAACGGAAGTGGCAGAAAATAGATCACATCAGTAGTGGTTTAGCACTACCATAGAAAATGAATGGGAAATGGTCTAGGGAGTTTTAGCTAAAGAATAAGCGGTGGCCGCGTGGGGGCCGTGCATGTTTGGAATATAGCGTATATAATAGAAAAAAGTAACGATTCGAGTGTTGCCCAATGCAGAGTAAGAGTAGCATTTCTTCTTCACAAATGTACTCAAGTAAAAGTAAAAAGTATGGTGCAGTAAAACTACTCTTAGAAGTACAATTTTTTAAAAAAGTTACTCAAGTAAATGTAACGGAGTAAATATCACACGTTACTACCCACCTCTGCCTATAGGGGCCCATGGTCATTGCCAGGGGGTGCCCCAATGCCTGAGGAGCCCTGGCCCTAAGCACTTCCACCACACTCGGAAATGCTGGGGGGAAGAAGATCGAGTGTGAATAAAAGGGGCTGCCTCCCTCCATTCGTTGGATGGAGTCGGGTGGAGGTGGCCCGAAGAAAAGAGTGAAAGTGAGTTTTGGGGTTTGTATGCACTGTAAATAATGTATAATAAACGTGTGTTGGGTGAACCATCGCTGTCCGCCTGTCTGTGTCTGGGCTGTCTTCCACAATAGTTATATTTGTAATGAATTTGGAACTATTTTAAAAAATGACAGTTTTATTCATAATGGGGCACTATGCTACTTGATGGAAAAAACAGATCAGTCACCCCGCAGATAAGTCTGTATTCTGATATTGTAATGGTTTGATAAAGTTGGTTAAATGTGATTTTAAAACTTGTTTATACCATATATGTTTAGAATGGCTGCGAACGACGCCTACAGTGTTACCACTACAGCTGTGCCTAAAAACCATAGATAGACAAACAACATGTGATTTTTGTACTTAGTAATATATGTGTCGCTGTTCATAGTTTTACATATTCCATCTAGAGTCTTTCTTAACGTTCAGTTTATTTGTATATAAATCTTTTTATGTTAATTGATTTTTATGCATTTATATGTTGATTTATATTCAACAGCATAACCTTCAAAAAACAATTTGTTTTCTAAAAAATTGATCAGCTGTTTTAAAGGGGGTTGTCTTGAAACTTGTCTTGATGAATTCCTTTTTGCATTGTTTCATTTATTTCTATAGACATTTTGAGATAGTGTGACAGTACATTTATTAGCAAGGACCACTAAGATTCTGATGTTTTAAAGTATACTTTTATTTTGCTTCTTTAATTGCTCAAGTACAGTGCATATATTGAAAAATGCAATGCTGCACACTGTATTGTTTATTCAATTACATCCCATATTCTCTTGGACCAAAAGCTTGACTTTTAATTTGCTATTCATTTCAAATGCACTCTTCTACTGACTCATTTCTGATGTCATAGAACCTTTCTAATTTTTAACACATGTTGGGTCATAGAAAACTTTATTTCTGCTTAAAAGCTACTGGTTGTTTATTGTATAAAACTTAACTTGGCAGTTCATTAACATTGCAAGAAAGCATGGCTTCTCGTGGATTAATTGTTCAGTTAGAGAAAAATGCAGAGCAAGGTACAGTAATTTATTTTGTAAATGGTGAAAGTCTCAAATTCAAGTACATGGTTACCTTTTGTCTTGATCAACATTACATTGAGGTGACTTGCTAAAATAATCATTAGCTGTTTGCTCTCATTGGTTTAGGGTAAATGATAATGGAAGAATTTATTATTGTGTTGGTGAATGCACTATAATAAAGGAAACTTACCAAAAAGTTAATTACAGATGAAATAATTTTTCTGTTTTATATAGAAATGGTTTCCTGTACATAAGTAGTTCTCAAGATTTTGTAAGTATAGGTGATAACAACAGCTAGATAAAATTGTCAAATATAATAAACACTGTTTTGAACATTTCTATAAAGCCACATTCTCTCCGCATCAAGTTAAGACAAGACTAATTACAGGGGATCTTTTAATAAATTCTTGCTTCTGTATCTTGGATTTTGTTTAATACTTCAGTTTAATCAATCCAATTTCAATTCAGAAACATTTTTATTTTCTCTTCTCTCATTTTATTTTAATTCTTGAAACATTACACTATATTTCATTAGGTTCTTGCTTGGTAGCTCATATCAGATGAAATATTAAATTCTTAAGACAGCACAAGTCTTACAAACATGGCCTTGTTTGCATCATTGTGGTAAAGAGGTTTCTAACTTCTTTTGATATTATATATATATATATATATATATATATATATATATATATATATATATATATATATATATATAGGTGCCGGTGATAAAATTAGAATATCATGACAAAGTTGATTTATTTCAATAATTCCATTCAAAAAGTGAAACTTGTATATTAGATTAATTCATTACACACAGACTGATGTATTTCAAATGTTTATTTCTTTTAATTTTGATGATTATAACTGACAACTAATGAAAGTCCCAAATTCAGTATCTCGGAAAATTAGAATAATGTGAAACGGTTCGATATTGAAGACACCTGGTGCCACACTCTAATCAGCTAATTAACTCAAAACACCTGCAAAAGCCTTTAAATGGTCTCTCAGTCTAGTTCTGTAGGCTACACAATTATGGGGAAGACTGCTGACTTGACAGTTGTCCAAAAGACGACCATTGACACCTTGCACAAGGAGGGCAAGACACAAAAGGTCATTGCTAAAGAGGCTGGCTGTTCACAGAGCTCTGTGTCCAAGCACATTAATAAAGAGGAGAAGGGAAGGACAAGATGTGGTAGAAAAAAGTGTACAAGCAATAGGGATAACCGCACCCTGGAGAGGATTGTGAAACAAAACCCATTCAAAACTGTGGAGGAGATTCACAAAGAGTGGACTGCAGCTGGAGTCAGTGCTTCAAGAACCACCACAAACAGACGTATGCAAGCCATGGGTTTCAGCTGTCGCATTCCTTGTGTCAAGCCATTCTTGAACAAGAGACAGCGTTAGAAGCGTCACACCTGGGCTAAAGACAAAACTGCTGCTGAGTGGTCCAAAGTTATGTTCTCTGATGAAAGTAAATTTTTGCATTTCCTTTGGAAATCAAGGTCCCATAGTCTGGAGGAAGAGAGGAGAGGCACATAATCCATGTTGTTTAAGGTCCAGTGTAAAGTTTCCACAGTCAGTGATGGTTTGGGGTGCCATGTCATCTGCTGGTGTTGGTCCATTGTGTTTTCTGAGGTCTAAGGTCAATGCAGCCATCTACCAGGAAGTTGTAGAGCACTTTATACTTCCAGCTGCTGACGAACTTTATGGAGATGCAGATTTCATTTTCCAACAGGACCTGGCACCTGCACACAGTGCCAAAGCTACCAGTACCTGGTTTAAGGACCATTGTATCCCTGTTTTTGATTGGCCAGCAAACTCTCCTGACCTTGGGGTATTGTGAAGAGGAAGATGCAATACGCCAGACCCAAAAATTCAGAAGAGCTGAAGGCCACTATCAGAGCAACTTGGGCTCTCATAACACCTGAGCAGTGTCACAGACTGATCGACTCCATGCCACGCCGCATTGCTGCAGTAATCCAGGCCAGAGGAGCCCCAACTAAATATTGAGTGCTGTACATGCTCATACTTGTCATGTTCATACCTTTCAGTTGGCCAACATTTCTAAAAAATCCTTTTTTGCATCCTTTTTAATTGATATTCTAATTTTCTGAGATACTGAATTTGGGACTTTCATTAGTTGTCAGTTATAATCATCAAAATTAAAAGAAATAAACATTTGAAATACATCAGTCTGTGTGTAATGAATAAATCTAATATACAAGTTTCACTTTTTGAATGGAATTACTGAAATAAATCAACAACAACATGTATTTATATAGCACATTTTCATACAAAAAAATGTAGCTCAAAGTGCTTTACATAATGAAGAACAGAAAAATAAGAGACACAGTAAGAAAATAAAATAAGTCAACATTAATTAACATAGAATAAGAGTAAGGTCCAATGGCCAGGGGGGACAGAAAAAACAAAAAAAACTCCAGACGGCCGGAGAAAAAAATAAAATCTGTAGGGATTCCAGACCATGAGACCGCCCAGTCCCCTCTGGGCAATCTACCTAACATAAATGAAACAGTCCTCTTTGTATTTATGGTTTTCACGGAAGGATTTGATGATGATGATGATCACGTGGACTTCTGGCTTTTAGTCCATCAATGCTGGGGCATCATGGTGCTTTGAGTAGGTTGGTGGTGGCGCAGGCCGCCACCACAAAGAAACCGGAAAAAGAAACAGAAGAGAGAGTAGGACTTTGTCACGATATTCTAATATTATGACCGGCACCTGTATATAAGAGAGAGGGAGGGAGAGTTGTTATATATTACATAAAAATTACTTAGACTAGTGCCTGTTTCGAGTATTTGTATTCAGAAGAAAACTTACTATGCTATCTATCATTTAAAATGTAAATCTGCCAGCTACTTCTAGGGCACTGCAATTATGGCTGATACATACCAAATAACTTGTGGTTAAGGACTGGGCTTGCTTTATTTCACAGAAAAAAAAATACCAAAAAGGTTTGCAAATATTTTGCCATACTGATTGTCTCTAATATTTCTTTTAGAGTTTCCCTGCACCATTTCACAAACTGCTAATTACATTAAAGCAACTTGGCAGTACCGGAAAGAAGTTGCTGATTTTTCATGTCTGTCACTGCCAGAGGACTTGTGCACTCCTGTCTATGACACTCCGGAGACACTGGCCATAATGTCCTCTATGGATTATTTTTACAATGGCTTTGATGAATTGGGAGAGGATGTAAACAATAAATCCGAGAGCAGTAGTCTGATGAAGAAATGCTCATTAACACCTGAGAAGAAAAAGCAAGGATTTATGGCCAAAAGAGCAAAATCAGGTGATGCGGCTGCACTGAGACTTTTTAAAAAAATGTGTGCAGGAAGGGTTTATTTCAGCTGCAACAGATAAGAACTTGGTTTTAAAAATGTTCATTAGAACAAAAAAAAAACTTAAGTGTAAAAAAACTTTTTAAATAAATGTTATTTATGTTTTAAACCTTTGTTTTTAATTTATTTTCTGTCGACTCATTAAAGTTGACCATTTACTGCCTAATATGTTTTCAAAAGAATCAGAAGAAAACTGAAAATACTGCACAACCATATAATCAGCAACAGTGGAAAGCAATACTAATAATTTAACATGTTTCCTTATGCTGCAAAATATTTTAATATATAAAGATATGTAAGAAAATGCTGCAAATTTTAAATCACAGGTCATGAATGATGCCAAAATTCTAGGAGAAAAATACTTTTAAGAGAACTGGGAGAAATTAATTGGAACTGTTTAGAAAAATATATATGGAAACTCACAGCTGAAGTAAAATATCTATTTAAAGTGTTGCGTAAATTAATGTAAAAACAATCCATAGGGTGAAACTATCTCAGAATGCTGTACTATGGGCTTGGTAAACTTTGATTTCAGTGTACTCTGCAGTGTACACATTAGTATGTTTAGCAGAGTACAAGAAGGCAAAGTCATTTACAACTTTTTACAGTACATTGGAGAATTACGATATTGGCTCTAAACTGTAGGCCGAAGTAGAGATTTCTTGACAACTGGATTTATTTGGTTATAATTCATAGTTCTGTAAATGGCCACACAAAACAATGTACAGTATAAATAACTACAGCTTCAATCAGTCTGATAAGTGGATTTAGATTCAGCCCCATTATTACTCAAGGATGAATAATTTTCACTCTTACACTGCTAAACCTCACTAACCAGTCATGTAATGTTATAATGTATTAATCTGAGAAGCACATAATTTAATATTTGGCACATAATTTAATACTTGATAACCACCGTAATCTTACAGATAAGTAAACAAAGGTGAGTTCCATTATCCTACAAATAATAACCTTATTAATAACCTTAATAACAAGGAAAATGACATTCTGAGTGCTGACATTGTGATGTAAAATATTAGTGCAAGGGTGACACTTCCTTTAGAGCTACATGAGACTGGTTTCTTGTGGACTTTAATTTTTTTTTCTTCAGGAGAGAAGGAAATGCTTAAAATGCTTAAAGCAACTGGAGTTTCTTCTCCTTTGTCCTGCACATGAAGATCAGCTCACATTTTTTGTGCCTAAAGAGTCCCAATCTTCGGTGCTATTTTGTTCTAATTTCATGCCATTTTCTCAGGTGATTTATAAGCAGCCCTGTGCAGCAATTGGCTCGCTGCGGAAACGCATGTATTCTAATTGGTCGAGGTTTTTTTTTTCCAATATTTTTGTAAAGTTTGACTGGCTAAACAAATATGCATTCCATTTTCTGTTCTGAAGACCCACCTCCCTGCCTAAAAGCGGCAATGTCATGTTCCAAGTTATCTTAAAGTGGGCCAGCTGGTACTATTAATATGGTACTATTGCTGCTACTATTCGTACACAAGGATTATAGTGAAGTGAAATAAAACTTGTAGTTTAATCTAATTTTTTTCTTATGTGCATATTAATGAAAGTGTTCTTTTTTTCTTTTTAGCGAGTACATAATACTTTTTGACAAGTAGTATAAGTAATATAACTATAGTGCTACGACTATACAAGGATTATAGTGAAATAAACCAGATGTAGTTTAATCTAATGAGAATTGTTTTGTTTTGTACATATTAATGAAAATATTCTTTTATTCTTTTTAGCAAACTGGGTTCAGTAATATAAATACTGTATCTGTAAATAGTCTGGACAGAATTCCATTTTATTTATGTTTGTTAATATAGCGAATTGCAGTGTAACAAGATAGTTGTAATATTATTAAAGGCCTTAAAAAAAAGTCAGTACTAGTATTACTAACCGTTATATATTTTTTGTGTGTGTTCGCTTACTCTTTCAGAATTAACTGTTTCTGGTATCCCTTACCATGACTGCCACTAGTGTTCCTATGTGAGTCTTTGTTTTCTTAAAACAAAAGTTTCTTTCTTTAATTGACATACTGGTTGATTGTGTTGTTTTAATAGACCCAACATCACCTGCGGTGTTGACATACAAGTATTCATAGGTTAAATAACACAAAGGTTAAATAAAAAAAAAATACTTTTTGAAAAATTTGGCTTGGTGCATATAGAATTTGTTAAAAGTTGGTGGTTTATCATGCTGTTCTTCCCTTATTCCTTTTCTTGCTTTTTTCTTTTTGCATGCTCAGTTAATCTTTATCTTATCTCTGTTGGAGCCAACATTGCTTGGTGCAGACTATATGTAGGTTGTAACCTATTAATTGTTCGTTCCCTGATGGCCAATTTGTAATATTCTGAAATTTCTTTTAATTTCAGCTTTGGTAACCTAAACTTTAAATGTAAATGTCTGCCAGTTTCCTGATGATCTGTTTTAGGTTCCTCGTTGCATTCCAGCTGGTTAAATTTGAAGAAAAACAGAGGTGTTGTAAAACTTTGGAGTGGAACTGTAATTTTCTCTTGCTTTATCTAATTTATCTAGCTTGAACCCTGTGCCACAGTTCCACTGCGAGACCTCCGGCAAACTGACCCTCAAGGCCTCTGCCGAGGCAATCCAGGTCGCCAAGGCATACAGCCGGAACGGCTCTGAGCCGGTCAGGGTAAAGTCAGCCAAGATGGTCAGGGAGCAGGCCAGGAAACGCGTGCGGGCAGTAGGAGGTGACCCCGGGGACTCCAAGCTGGTGCACAACGCCAGCGAGCTCCAGTTTGGACAGTACCGGTGTCAAACTTTTAAATGGTTGCTGACCCATGACCTCGGCTATGCCGTCATGGTGTTGGCAACCCACCGGAGGGAGCGCGAAGATGGCCAGGTGTCAGCCCGCTGGCTAGCAATAAGAATGCCCTGGAGTCCCACGCCAGACTCTTTCCCGTCAGCTTTGGTGAACACACACACCTGATTCTCTATCTAATCTATCTAATCTATCTATCTATCTATCCATCTATCCATCTATCCATCTATCTATCCATCCATCCATCTATCTAATGTTTCAGGCCCTTTACAATGCAGAAGATTGGGTGGCCAAGAGATGAGAGGCTTTTGGGTGGGGTCTGAGGGAAAGGGCACAGCAAAGTAGTGGTACCTAGCTTCTATTTGTTCACCTGTTACCATTCCTACTTTTGTACCCCAATGCATTTGCATCAAATGGCTCCGGCGCCAGACCAGCAAAGCCGGGACCAGGATGCATGTGCTCCAGCTCTATGTGCGTTGGAGTGACAAGTCGAAGGCAGCAGCAACCTCCTCCTCCTCTCTTCCCAAAACCACCATTGTTGCCCCTACCTCCTCTCTCTCTCTCCTGCAGCCTCTGTCATCAAGATTCTTGATGACGTGCTGCTGTCGGCTGGCATGGAGTTGGAGGCTGGTAAGTGACAGCCACCCATGGAGACTGGTGGTGGCTCCTTCACTTTTTCTGTTTAACCTGTAATTTGTTTGAATTTGTAAACAACCTTCCCCAGCATCTACCTCCCAGTCTGTAACCAGTGGAGGGCCTGTGCTATCCCAGCACTCCCAACCGATGGCTGATCCGGGAAAGCAGCCTTTGCAAACGCTGTCTGTAGCCAGGAGAGAGGTGAGTAAAAAAGGATTTGTTTCTTTGAATGCTATTGCCAGAAAAGGAACAGGCCCTGTCTGATTCTTTTTGTTTCTTTTTCTCTTGCTCATGCTGTCTGTCACACACACACACACACACACACACACACAGCTGCTTTTGCCCAAGGGCTGGAGGACCTTGCTACCTAAAGAACAGCAGGTGTGGGTAAGCCGGGTCCTTTTCACCAGGGACAAGGACAGAAAGCCTGCGCTGACCTCCAACCTACGATTTTGGTGGCTTCAAGGCTAAAAGAGACCAAGGCCCGGATCACCTCAATCTTTCGGTCAATCTTAACGATGGACTCAAACAAGAAGGTGAGAAATATCGCCATCCTCTCCTTCCTTCCTTCCAGCTTACCGTCACTCTCCCTTTCATCGTTAAGGTGACCAAGAAACTCGCTGGTGCCGCCGCAGGTCCAGCAGCCTGGGTGACTAACATGTGGAATGAGCACGGCTAGATCTTGGTCAGCGTCCTCACTGCAGCCGAGGGCGCTGGCCTGCACCCGATGGCCACTGGGTTGATGCAGCCATACCGTTATGCCAGTGTGACTCCTGTTCCCACGGGGGGCCATCCGCTTTTGGACTGTGAGAAGATCCAGGACATTTGGAAGACTCGGAGGCGTCACCTCCACTGCATCCAGAACCCACCTGGCATGCACCTGTATATGCAGACCAGGCAGCTGGTCAAAGGGGGGAATCACGCTGCCGGTGTTTAGGTGTTCGCAGGTTCAACTTTGTTGGAGTCGTTCCACCTGCATCTAGACCGCTTGATACCTGGTAAGGGTGTCCAGAAACCTGCTCTTTGTGACCTGTGTTGTGTGAGGGAGTGGGTGGCATTGTATTTTTTTCTCTCTCTCTCTGTCTCTTTCAGGCACTTCAGCCAGAGCAGCCCACTTTCAGGCCTATCTCCTGGAAGGCCTGGCGCGGTGGAACGAGGACCGTGCGGCGCAGGTAGTGGAGGCAGTAGACTGTGATATTGTCTGCTACAGTGGCCAACTCCAGCACTACCACAATCAGCTGAGTGAACTTGTGCTTCACATGAAGCTGGTTGAGGATTACACCCAGCCTGTGAAGTACACTAGTGAGGCAGGCATCCAGCCCTTGTCTGTCTGTCTGTCTCCCTTTTTCATTTTAAACCAGTTCCCTCTCTTTCATAGGTGAGCTCATTGGTGTCCAGTACCTGCTTTCACAGACCAGTCGAGTGCTGGAGGAAGTAATGGGCAGGGATCCCGATGCTCCGGATGGGACAGATACAGGCAACAATGACAGTGTCGACAAAGGCTTCCAAGAGGACGAGGGGTAGGTAGAGGAGTCTCTGGACCACACTCTCTTCGGTCTAGAGGAGAACTTCGTTATCTGATGAATATTACCCTTTCTCACTTTTGCTCTCTTCCCCCAACAGAATAGCTTTGGACCTGACACTGGCCTGGGTTACGAGCACGTGGTCTAGTCTCTTGCAGCTGTGTCACCATGCCAACGTGACGCAGCACCAAGTGGCGGAGATTGTCGCCCTCTGGGAACGGTTGCCGGAGGGTAACAAGGCCGGCAAAAGTGTCCAGGAGTGGCTGGAGGAAAAAAAGAGGAAGAAACAAGATCGTGCTGGGGGGATGGCCAATAAAGGATTTTTAAAAATGTATTATTATATTATTTTTATTTTATTTTATCTGTAGATGGGTCCATACTTTGCTGCTTTTTTTTTCTTTTTTTTTGTTCACGAGAAGGCCTGCTTAAGATTTTGTTAATCTGTATAAATGCTTGGCACTTTGTATGTTGGCAGAAAGGAAGCTGTTTTTACTTGTGTTTTTTTTTTTTTGCAATGTTTGCAAATGACTGGCACTTTGTACGTTGGCAGGCCTCCTCCTCTCAATTTTATTTTTTAATTTTGGGCTTCATCTGTAGGTTATGGCCCTGTTTTGTTTTCTATTTATTTCAACAATATATTTATAGTTATTTTTTTATTGCAAACAACTGCCTTTTGTATTCATTGCATGTATATAGTTATTGGGTGTTATTTATTCCTCCTTCCAGCAGCACTTCTGGGTGTGACAAAAGTGCCACTAAATAGGGCTAGGGAAAGGTCCAATTGTCTCCTGATGATGGCCATGTGCCCCAGCAGAGTTGTGCTTCAATGCTTCAAACTCATGGGTTGGCTGCAAGCCAGGGGGGATGCCCTCTAGCATTCTGGGGGAGATAGTGTCCATAATAAGCTCTCTCCCCTGGTCCTTCCATGATCGAAGTGTCCCAGCTGGGTAAGGGCCCCGACAGTCTGCCACACTAGCGATATAAAATAATCACAGCCACATCTCTAACAAGAGTATGCTATGGCACACTAATGAGTCTTTAGACTTTATTTAAATGCAGAGAATAATGGGGCCATGTACTGTGGAAGCACACAACCATAGACAGAATGTGACAATTCTACATAAACTTTGTATATTTCTGGGTCTGTGAGGTGACATTGTTGACCACTATACTACTGTGCCTCCAGACACTTAACCACATTCCAAAATGGTGTCCATTAAAATGATGGTTGTACAAAAATTGCAATGAAGTAGGGATAATGTTCAAATATAATTACATTTTTTGGTACTGAAAATGAGTCATAGATCACACTAAAACTGTAAAGCAAAGTACAATAAATGTAGCATTTATTTAAAAAAACAGGAGTGATGAACAAATAGAGCTCCAAGTGTTAAATATTGGACACACTAGAAAACAATTAACCAGGTGAATGACTCACCCACACAACTAAAAAAAATTACTGTCACGCAGTCCTTTTAACACATGTCAGTCACCCTTTCTGTCATCACTCTGACTTCTGCCTCCCTAAAGTGAAAATTTGTCACAATTCTTCTTAATTGTAAACTCAAAGCTATCCATATTGTGAAGTGGCATATATAAACTAAACTTGGAATCAATGATGGCCCTACAATGTAAATCATTTTTGAAGCTGGGGTGGCACTACTTTTGCTAAAGGGACCCTAAATGACAAATTCCACCAGCTTTGAAGGTCCAAGTCAAAGACAGGGTGCTGCACCCTTGTGGTTGGGTAGGAGAACCCCAGCCAATCCTTTATGAGCTTATCATGAATGGGCAACCTGACCACAGCTACTAAATCTATACTGTGATTCAGGTGATCTTTTCACTTTTTGCCAGGCTTCCATTGCTTCATTCTGCCTTGTAAATGAAGGTCAGGCACCTCTGGCATGTGCTGGGTTATCTGCAATCCAGTATCCAGTGAAAACTTTCCACATCTCTCCTTCCTATATATGGTGTTCCTGCTTGTTGACCTTCTAGGGCACATAGGATCTGTGTAGTGCACTGTTGTTAACTAATTTCTCATGACATTCACAGGATATCTTTAATTAACAGAATGTTACACCCCCTCTCATTTCTCTGGAGGTCTTATGCCAGTGCTGTGTGATCCTGGTAATGCTTCTTACCTGTCGGACACCATTTCACAAAATATTCTAAGAGCTTCACTTAATGCTGATTCATATATGCTGAACAATAAAAACATGGCTTGAATCTCCCATAACTGTCTGTTGTGGAGTGTCTTGTCCATCACAGTCCAGACACAATTCTGTACAGGTACTCCACATTTTAAATAGTTGATATAGTTAAATAGTCTGCAGGGATGGAAGCCCTACTGTGTACCAGCAACATTTTTGGGAGATCAGCCAATTGCTATGACTATTCAGTATTATCACAAATCTCAACAGAATGGTAAATGGCCTGTATTTGATATAGCGCCTACTAGAGTTCAAGAACCCCCCTAGGCGCTTCAACAGAAAGGTGGCATCTAACAACTCTATAGTCTTGGTTTTTAAATTTTGATCTTGATTGTTGATTTGGGAACAGTGTGTAAGCGGGCTACCGTCAGTGTATTTTGTTTTCTGGATGTTCCAACTATATCTCTGGGTGTTAAGTTAATTTGTTTGCCTGAGTATGCCCAATGATGAATTTGTGAACCTAAGAAGGTGACCCCTGAATTGAGGCCTGTACTATTGTACTACCAGGACAGCCACTCATGTCACTTTAGCTAGTACTGGAATAAGAAGTTCCCAAAAGTAATACATTTCTTCAGTAGTTTAATGTCATTTGTCATTTTCTTAATGAACACAAAGAAAATAAGTGAAAAGTGACTTGGAAAATAAATATGTAATCCTATTTACTTGAAGACACATTTAAAGTATCTGCAGTATACCTAATGACAACCATCATTAATATTGCTTTCATTTACTGAAACTGATGTTCTAATAACTATTAAGTGAGGATACCTTACTAATGATGATAAACCTGATTAAATAGCACTTTTAAATACTTAGTAATATTCTTTTACATAATAAATTAATCTGGCATTCCTAATAAACTCCCAGTGAAGCCTGTTTTGCATGATTCTCCTTTATATGCTTTTCTTGGTTTCAAGTAAAGAAAAGGTAAGTATGGCTTATTTATTAAACTTTTAGAACTTGTTTCTTCTTGCTTACTTCAAAATAACCTTCTCATGATGTTGTTTTTTTTTTCTGAGAGCAAAGCAGTAACAGTAAATGTCCTGAAAGTAGATGTACAATGTGTTCTAGAATACCACTTACTGCCTCTCTAGAGCTTTTCAGCTTTGAAGCAAGTGGCTTTCTGAAGTATTATTCCTTAAAGATGGTCACTTATCCTTTTCATTTTAATATTTTGATGCAGTTTAAAGTACAATGACCAAACATTGCTATAAAACATTGCTATAAAACAATCTGCTGACATCTGTGTCCCTGTAATTTTCATGTGAATACATTAGAAAAAAAAAAATAGAAACTATTATACGCAGTTAGGGCCAGACATTATTTGTAAAAATTCTATAATTGAAGAGAAAAGCTGCCAAATGGAATTTAACCTTTGTGTATTTATTGATTTTGTAAATTACACGACATTGAACAATCCATATATGAATCAATAATGCAAATGAATGCTACATCCTATACATGTATGTTTCATATCAACTTCAAAACCCCTCCTTCTCTCCAACTTGGAGAGATATGTGAACAAATAATCCAATATGAAGTAGTTTGTCATAGATACCAAGACATCAAAAAGGTTGAGAGATCTGTCATGTTTATTTTAGTCGATATTTTAGAAGAGTATCAGTACTTGGCAAATTCTTGCACGTACAACATTGGTACCTTATTTTGAGTCAGTGATGGCCACCAAATACTGGTTAACTAGCAATAATTAGTGAAGGCAGGTGCATAGAGGTTTATGTCCTGCACTCTTCTACTACTTTATTCTTTAGTCTTTATTTATACAGCTTTTCAGCCTTCCAGGTAAGCAAAGTTAAAACAATTTGTTTAGAAATAATGCTTGCATTTTAGGAGACTAAATTTGTTTTGAACTCATTGCTAAGAGTGAAGACACAGTGTTCAACTGTGATGACTGAGTCATGTTGTAGAAATATTTTAAGAAGAAAATACAATTGCTAGGTGCTGACATCCTTTGTGTGAAAACATGAACTACTCAGCAAGTAAAAAAAGCAGCTTGGATGCAACCATCTAAAAGAACTGGGTGCGTATGATTTGTTTGTAATGTTAAAAAAAAGAAGATTAGTCTTTCTTGGTGTGTGAGTAATTGATGTTTTGTTATTATATTTATATTACAATTGATCACTTATCAAGCCTAGTCATCATTACAAGTGGACATCAATTGTGGTTAGGGAAAATACATTTTGGAAGTTCCCACAGTAATAAAGCCAAGTATTATCTTGTTCAGAGCTCAGAATTCCTTTGTGCTCAGTAAGTGTTTGATGTCTTTTTTTGCTGATTTTATATTTCTGTTTGTTTATACAGAAAATGGGATTGTTTAATAAAAATCACAAAAACATTATCTGACATTATTAATAATAGTACTCTGTACCATTAATAATATTATTTTTCTATCAATAAATAATTTTAAAATGAACAAATTCAGTGCAGCACTGGATAAAACAAGTCGAAGTATATCCATTGGCAATAGCCATGTAATATCTGTAGTGTTTAAAAGAATACTGCAATACTTCTAATAAATATAGACTTCACAAATGGCTTGTCTTTAACTCATAAATGTAAAATCTATTTGCTGATAAACTAAGAATGACCTAAAGTATTAAAGTATTTGAAATTTATGAAAAGGAAAGCTGTATTGGAAGAACAACACCAAGCATACAAAGGTATCCACTGGTGTACCATACATTGTGCTGTGAAATACATTAAATAAAATAAATAAAATGAAGTAGATACAAGAAAAAGCAAGCTAAAAGGAAGAAATTTAGTCAGACCATACTGGAAAAAATACTGCTATGGAAAACAATACATACAATACTGATAGCACCATATGACTGATTTCTAGAGTGCAGGGTGAAGTGAGATCACCGGGCATGTGCTGCTCAGAAATACTGGTCAGTAAGAGAAATTCACTTTGAATTAAATAGTCCAAATTAATATAAAAAATACAGAAGATTTTTTCTTACATCTCCCCTATTAGACTTGGTAGCAAATATAAAATCATCCATTTCCTAACTTCTGGTTCTGTTTTTTTTTTCTAAATAATGTATATTAATCTATCAAGTCCTGGAAAAAATATGTTCCCTTTTCTCAAAACTGTATTCGCTTTTTTAAATTGCTAGATATATAGTGCTAAAATGTATCTTCATCCATCCATCCATTTTCCAACCCGCTGAATCTGAACACAGGGTCACGGGGGTCTGCCGGAGCCAATCCCAGCCAACACAGGGCACAAGGCAGGAACCAATCCCGGGCAGGGTGCCAGCCCACCACAGAAAATTTATCTTAACTAATCTAAACTATTACCATCTGAAATACATTATTACATGTAATTAACTTTTCAATGTTTCCTCTTTGTCACATTTGTCAGTGATACAAATTTTATTGTCAAATAACTTGACTAAATCTAATGTTTTTCATGAAGCTGTATGCCACACATGGCTTGGTCATTTATTAAAAAATTTTTAAGCTTCCCCAGCTAGGGACAATTTTCCACAACATAATTAGCTTGGGGATGTCTAGCCTTCTGCCAGCCCCCAATGGCCTGTCTCTCTCTACCACCTACTGTAGCTGTCATCTTAACACTGCCCCTTCAGTAATTCATTTGTACTGGGCAAACCATTGCCAACCAATAGCCTACACACTCAAGAGGTGTACAAAAGAGTTGAGCATTATCTGCTGAGAAAATGTTTACTTTTTCAGCATAAGTGTCAATGCACTTGATATAATAACATTTAATTAAAACCTGTCATTAACATAAAAATGTTTATTTTATTTGAACAACCATTCTTTCATCTATAGCTGACTTATTATCTTCACACTGGGAGGAGGGAGCCCTTTAGGTTGCCGAATAAGTGCCAGGTCTGGAGAACAGGGTTGGGTGCATCACCTCTTCAGATTCACAAGTCATCAGTACAGCCTTAGCGTCCCTTGCAGTGTGAGCAGAAGTATTGGCATGATGCAGAGGGAATACTCAAAAGCTAAATACTGTAGTCCAAAACTTTTCTCACTGATTTTCCTTGATGGAATGGCTAGGGTTGCCAACTCTCTTTCTCTGTAAATGAGGTCACTCGGGTTGAAAAATTAGAGGATTTTTAAGGATGCCTTTCCCTATAATGCCATAATACGCCTTTATACTGACTTATGGTTTTTTAAAATGATATAAAACTTGAGTAGCAGTTTATCACTATAATGATATGATGGCCACAATCACAGCCACTGGCAAACTAATAACCCATTAAATATTTTGACTATGTCAAGCCTCTTAACAGATTTCTTTCCTTCCATTCTTATTTGAATAGCTTAACTTTGGAAACCTGTAAAAAAATGATACACATGGTAAATTCACTTATCTATTATGGTATATAAAAAAATCCTGGGACAAGACAAGACTTTTCCCTGAAAGAAGCACTTAATCCAAATAAAGTTTTTTTTTTATTCTGCTTATGAAAGTTCACCTAGCCATTTACACTCTTCTGGTAAATGATTTCAAACCCATGCCACTGCGTTTCATTACCAGTAAGTATTGGTTATTTTCAGGATCCATGTACAAACTAATTATAAATACTGTAAATAGCTAAGGTATCTGTCAAAGACAGGGAACAGAATTATTTCAAAATATTTACTATTTTGTGATCTACATATACTTTTAGCGCATTTCCTCTTTATTTTCTTGTCTCTGAGCTCTCTTTACCAGCAGTCTCTTTGTTCAGCCTCTCCGTGTAATGCCTGCTTCTCAGATTCTGTCAAATTATTTTTGAGGTGCCTTACTCACCTCTTGTCTGGTTTTATACTTTCCATGGAGGCAAATCTCTCACCATGCGCTTTTGCTCCTCATCATGCGAGTCACACTTAACTTTCTCTTTTGTCTCGTCACCAAACCCAAACTGACCAATCACGCCAAAGCCAAACTGGCCAATCAGATTGCTCAGAGGAACTGTACACATAGACCCTTAGTGTTTTATTATATGATAGATTAAGTCTCTGCAAAAACAAGTGATCTGAAGGTTAAAAAAAGTACTAGATAAATTGTTACATTACAAAGAAGTGCTAATTTGCATGCATAGTTAAACAAGTTAATGACAATTTATTGTATTTATTTATAAAGTGCTTTAAAAACAATTATCAAGACTGAATAAAGTGCTGTGCAATAAAACCCAACATATCAGACACACAATAACCAAAGGGTAAAAGAAACAGAAACACAAGCACATAAGAGCTAAAGAATTTCATAATAAAAAGTACACAGATAGTCAACATATCATACTGGGTTAAAGGCCAGGGAGTAAAAGTGTGTTTTTTCAAATAAGATTTAAAGACAGCTAGTGAAGGAGCCTGCCTAATGTGCAATGGCAAATCGTTCCAGAGTTTTGGAGCTGCAACTGAAAAAGCCCAATCACCTTGGAGTTTGCATCGTGTCTTAGGAATACATAAAAGCATCTGGTCTGCTGACCTGTGATACCGAGACGGTAATTAAGGGTGCAGCAGTTCCGACGAATAAAATGGGACACTACCTTTTAAAGGATTTTTAAAAAAAAATACAAGGATCTTAAAATGGATTTGAAAATGAACTGGAAGCCAGTGAAGTGAAGCCAAAATCAGGGTAGTGTGCTCATACTTGCTTGTACCAGTTAAAAATTGAGTAGTGGTATTTTGTACCAGTTGTAGGTGAGCAATGGAGGACTGGCTAACTAAAAAAAAGAAGCACATTGTAGTAATTTAGACGAGAAGTTATAAAAAACATCTATCACTGTTTCAAGGTTAGAAAGAACAGGCTTGATTTTTGACAGCTACCTCAACTAGAGAAAGCAAGATTTTACCACTGCGTTCACATGGATATCAAGTTTTTAATTGCTGAATCCAAATTATGTCAAAAGTCATGTTTCCTATACCCTCAACATTTTTCAGGAGGTCCTTATAGGTATTGGATATTCGTAATTTAATGTTGCCTGTTTTTCAATTTACAACCTCATACTAACATACTACTCGAAAATAGCATTATTTATATTATGGTCAAGCAAACCCTTGCAATGGGGACATTTTTTGTTAGATTTTGAGCATCCTTGTTGCACTGATCTTAAAAATTGTATTACATGAATGTTTGTAAATTTAAAATTGTGATTAGATTATATCATTTAATATACTATTTAGGCCCACAGACGGATCCTTCACAAACTGTATGGCACTAGCTATGTAGAGTAGCAGCAGTACTTCCAGAGAATAATGATTTTCAATATGAAATATGGCTTGGCTAAAGTGTCAACAATATTGAATTTCTTTGTGAACTGCATACTTTTAAGATGTATAGGAGGTCACTGTATTCCTGTATACAGTATTTATATTGTTAACACCTCTGCATAAGTTCATGAAGTCCTATGTATGAAGTTTTATAAGTGTGACTTTTACATATTATCAGTTCATTTTTTTTGGTTATGCACAATTAAAAACAAGTATGGACTCCGCTAATGCTATAAATAAATGACTCATTCTAAAATTAGTAAAACAAAATGCATTGATTTTGTACATAGTTCTAGATCATTTATTAAGATTTCAATTCAATTGTATTTACTATAACAATTTAAATAAAAGTAAAGGCCCATTTGTGTGATCAAAAGCCCAACAAGAAACATCTGGATTAATAAAATGTTCTTTTTTTTTAAGTAAATCATGGGTTTCAAATATAATTGACTTGCACTCTGCACATTGCATCCATCCAAATATTCTACCTTTAAATTTTTCTTTTTGTTATCCCTCATCTTCCTCTCTGTATTCTGTTGACTCCATATCATAGCATGCTTCTCTGACTATTTAGACCAACAGATAATGTAATCAGAGAGATCATGCAAATTCCTGGCTCTTCTGTCCCACTCATAGAAAACACGTGGGCTTCTAGTGACTTCACATGCTGCTATGACTTATCATTGTGCTATATTCTGACCTTATTAGCGAATAATTGTTTTGCTTTAAACAGATTTATTTAAATAGTAATGTACTTAAATTAAAAAAATAGTAAAACAGGTGCACTCAAAACTTTGGCTGAGGTTTGTGTTATAAATTGGTAACGGGAAGAGAAACTGCCAAAACCCTGGGAAAAAGACTATCAATTACTTTTAATAAAGAATTAAGGAAACAAGCGAAATATTTAACAATATCAAAATAAAAGAAGGCGGCATGGTGGCGCAGTGGTAGCGCTGCTACCTCGCAGTAAGGAGACCTGGGTTCACTTCCCGGGTTCTCCCTGTGTGGAGTTTGCATGTTCTCCCCATGTCTGCGTGGGTTTCCTCCCACAGTCCATAGACATGCAGGTTAGGTGCATTGGCAATCCTAAATTGTCCCTAGTGTGTGCTTGGTGTGTGGGTATGTGTGCCCTGCAGTGGGCTGGCACCCTGCCCAGGGTTTGTTTCCTGCCTTGCGC